>NW_026067976.1:8565675-8574576 GCF_014885135.2 Alexandromys fortis | reverse complement strand
GGGGGAGGGAAATGGGAGGCTGGGAGGTGGCGGAAACTTTTTTTTTCCTATTCTCAATAAAAAAAGAATGATTAAAATGAAAAAAAACATTTGAAAAAATATTAATAGTCACGTTGTGCGACTATCTACATATTATGTCATTTAGTCTTCATAATAACCCCCAAAGGTGGCACATTTTCTAGGTAAAACTGACAGAGCTTGAGAAGTTCAGATTTTTAAAGATAGTACAGCAAATTCTGGAGTTCAGAACCCTATTCTGGAAGCACAGCCCCAAACTTCCTTCTTCTCTGCTCTTTCCATTAGAAGTATGCCCTCTGTCTGGACAACTCAGGATTTGTTGTCCAGACAGAGGGCATACTTCTTGTTCAGAGTTGTTGGCCAGCCCTTCTACAGCTCAGCTCCACCCCTTCTGCTTCAGACTGGAATCTGCAGCAGCAACGTGATTCAGAGCCCAAAGCAGTACATGGAATAACTATCAACTTGTGACTTCACCTGCAATTTGGCCGTTGATTTCCGGAGTGAGATATTTAATCTGTCTGGACTGGGTCCTGCTGGTCTGGTTGTCGCCATCAGCGAGCTCCAGCATTGGAGTCTGCTGAAATAAGCTTCAGAAGCATTGGCATGAAGTGGACGTAGGTAACTCCAGACAGAATCCCCATTTATTTGAGCAGTCAAAAGCAAAATTCAGAAAGCATATACACGATTCAGGTTTACAGATTCCACAGATGTGGTTACAGAAGACATTCAAAATTCAGTATCATTTCCCAGCTAGAAGAAAAGAAGGGAGTTTGTTCAAGAAGTGTAACAAAACAACAAGAAAAACTAAGCTTGCTTCCATCAGGTCATTCTAGGCATGTATGTACATGTTAAACATTATATGTATACACATGTAACAGATCATTCCTTGTAGTTCAGATCACTGAGACAAGCAGAGACAATTATGTTCTGAATCTGATGCCTTTCCTACTGGCAAGAACTCATCTTAGTCTGCTGAGACTGTGAATAAAACACATATTACCTGACTTCTTAGACGGCAGCCAACATCTTGATTTGCATCAGGTTAAGGCTTGTCACCTTAACATTTGGCTACATACACAGAGAGGTTTCTTAGGACTGGAGCAATCGTTCAGTGGTTGTGTGAACTTACTTCTCTTCCAGGGAAACCATGCCAGGGGGGCTCACAGAAGCCTACAGAAGAAGATCTGAAACCCTCTTCTGGCCTCTGCAATTCACACATGGCATGCATTTACACACACACACACACACACACACTCACACACAGCATATACACATACTCCCATACACAGTACATACACACTCACACACACAACACATACACTCACAGCACATACACACTCAGACACACAACACATACACACACACTCACATACACAACACATACACACACAGCACACAGCACATACACATACTCAGACACACAACACATACACACACTCACACACACAACACATACACACTCACACACAATACATACACACTCACACACACAACACATACACACACACAGTACATACACACTCACACACACAGTACATACACACTCACACACACAATACATACACTCACAGCACACACACACATTCAGACACACAACACATACATACACACATACACAACACATACACCCACAATACATACACACACTCTCAGACACACAACATGTACATACACTCACACACAACACATACACACAAATTCACACACACAACACATACATACTCACACATGCAATACATACACACACACAAGACATACACACACACTCACATAACACATGCACACATAAAACACACACACACACACACTCACACACTTATAAGAAGAGAGAAGAAATACTTCTGAAATGCTCCAATTCATCATACTGCCCTTGGCACCAAGGCACAATTTTCTTTCCGTGTCATCATTTCAAACAATGGTTGTCCTGGATCACTCTTCCCACCGTTTCCCTTTCCCCTTCTCCTTTTGCTTTCCCCCAACCTCTAAAATATTCTCAGATTAAGTGTTTCTCCCCTTGAAATCTCACTACACAAAAGAAATATGTTGGGTACAAGGTAGGTCCAGGCTCCCAGAGAACAGTGGGCCCATGGCCTCTCTCGCAGTGTACTGTTGGATACCTTGCTTTACCTTCCAAACCACTTTTAGTTTTTATCTAAAACATTTGAAAAATCAAACTTACTGTTTTATCTCCAGCCAGAGCTGCTCCTATCATCCCATACTGGAATATTGGTAAAGCATTTATGATTCATGAAGCACATGGCTGTCAGAAGAAATCTATCACAAATACCTCTTGTCTAATTTATGATGTGAACTATTGTATGTGTTACAAGTAATGAAAACCTGTTAGCAAGAGAAACCGCAAAGATGCCCTGAAGAGTAATAATGTGTGCAAAACACCCTAAAGACTTCATTTTCTCTTTGGGAATTTTATCTTGCTTTTTATAAGCATGAATATAAAAATTATAAATCATTCCATATGTTCTATTGGAAATATTGAAAAAAGCAAAAAACACATAGGAATGTAGAAAATAGCTTAAAATATTTAAAGAACTTTTTGAAAGATGTGTCTAAAAATACATTTTTATATATCAGTCTCAGTATATAAATTACAAGATTTTTTTTCTCTGAGGTGTTTCATTTGGTGGTCTTTTGGTCGTAGGTTTTTTTGCTATATTATAGCTGCTATTTGTTTGAATGGGTCCAAAAATAATAGGGTATATTAAAGTGGCCATCTTAAGATTGAAAAAGACAAACAAAATACAGCATGATCATCTAAATGGAAATTTGTATGTTAGTGTTTTATGGTATCTTTTACAGTATGCTAATTCCACCTTAAAGATTATGTCCATAGTTCCTCAGTGCTCAGAACCTCAAAAAGACAGAAGAGCAAAGAGACTTGGTTCTCTTACTTTTATCACCTAAGGAAGGCTAAGGCAATGAGCCCTAAAATTCCAAATCACCTACATATATTAATTTCCATTGTCTTAAATTACTGAGTTAAGCCTACTGCATATATCTGGGCACACAATGACTGTAAATGTCACATCTTGGATGGAAAGGTATCCTGGCAGTTGGGAGTGAAGAAATACCACAAGTCGCACTGCACAATAAACCCCATGCAAAAGATTTATTGGGAGGAGGAAAAACCCAACAACAGGAGAGTGGTTGTCTCAGCTTGGGCAAGAAATAACAGAGATATGAGCAGGAGACCGGGTTTATATAGTTTTTCATTGGCCGTGGGGCGTGACGGAACATTCCAGGGTGGAGATTGGTAGGATTTCAATCTCAGAGCTTGGGCTTTTTACTTTGTAGGGTAGGGGCAGGGGCAGGCTGTAAGGACAATTAGAGTGTTCTGTAGGTGGAGTGTGGCAGTTGGAGGTCCAAAGGGGAGGGGCCTGGTTACTGGTTTACTTACAGGTATCCAAGTGTTTTCTGCCTGTGGCTTGAAAGTTTGCGTATTTCTGCAGGCCAAAACCCTGACAGTTGGCCAGCTAATCAAGCTATACAGCAATCTTGTAAGTCCTGCCTTCCAAAGTTTGGACAAAGAAATTGGTGGTTTCTCAGCAGCATTCATCACACCAGTTACAGGACCTTGGTGTAATATAGGATTTACCTCTTCATCTATAAGCAAACCCAGTTGAAAGACTCTGATACAAGACCAAATCTGTACCTAGCTATGCAGTGAATGAAAACATTCTTTTCAAATTATTAGGCGGACACTTTGCTGCATTCCAAGAGTTGAGAGTTGGGTCCAGATTTCAGTAGAGTACTGTAAGACATGGTGAGCACCACCCAGCAAACATCTGAAAATTACACAGGAACTCTTTGTTGAGAACCATTTGACAAAATGTTGGTATTCTATGACCAGAGCTCTCATGATCCTGTGCCTGTCTTGGGAGAAGAGCTCAATTTTTGACTGTAGACAACATAGTCGTTAGCCAATGGACACAGACATACCAAGTCCTAGTGACAGGGGTAAATGTGCTTTGTTTCCTTATGGTATTCATGGTAACAAAAGCCCCCAGACTTCCAAGCAGCTGCAGTATCCAGAGAAATGTATCCAGAGCAATGAAAATTTGAAGACTTTAGGACATTCCCAAAAATATGCATAAAAATAGGATTTTTTTTTCCTTAACAACATTAATGTGTCCCTCAAAGATGCAAACCAGGAGCTAGCTTGACTCTAAGACAAGGGTTTGTTTTGTTTTATTTTTTAGTTGCTGAGAATTCCTTTGTGCCTTTCCTTTAGATTAGGAAAAAGAAGGTCAGTTGTCTGCAGTTGGTGATAACTGGCTGGCCAACGTATAGCTTCACTTTTTTTTCTCTTGTTCCTGGAGACAACCAAACTGTGACCTCACCACATTCTTTTAGACCTTGACTTCCTTGCCCCAAAGATGCTAGCTAGCAACAGCGGCCAAGAAAGAGTTCTTAGCTTCCAATACATCCAAGATATTTTTAAATTCTGTACATTTGAAATTCAAAGTGATTTTTGTTGTAAAGGCGCGTACCGTTAAATACATCTTTACAATGGGGAACCACAAAAGGCACACATGCAGGTTCTTGGCTCTGTTATGTAGATCTTTCCTCCAAATTTAAACATTCCTTCTTAGAGGAGGCAGAGGCTCCTGAGACTTGGGAAGTAAAGGAAACACACATACAAGGCTCAGGAAGCGATAAAGTTTACAAGGCTCGGGAAAGCCCTGAAAGTTACAAGGTTTAAAAGTCCCCTCCTCAAGTCTAAACAGTGACCTTGCCGGGAAGAGGAGAATCTGGTGGGTTCCTTACAGTTGGCCAGGGAGATCTGTGGATGCCAGTTTTGTGACTCATCCCTCAGGCTGGGGTGAGCTTTCCAGTTATGTAGCTGCAATTGGTCACTATTGTTCCTATGGGTAACCTTTTACCACCAAACCTCAATGTAGCCCCCCACCTATGCTTTCATGTGCTACCACAATAAATTCAGTAATTTGCTCAACTGAACTTGAATGGGATCATTTCTTTGATCTGATGTCAGAACCATATCTAGGGTGAATAAATGTTTGTTCACATCTATCCACAAAATGCCAGAAAATAGCTTCCTTTTTCCAAAATGAAAAACTATAAATTATGTAATCTGAACCTTTACTATTGCTTTATATTTCTCTTTTCAGTATTTTCTAATTTAGATTAGATACAAATAATGATACCCACAGTATAGATTTTATTTAATTCATATAAACAGAACCTACTATAGTGATTACAATACCTTAACATACTAACAGCAATCATAGAAATTATAAACTAGTTTCTCTGGAGGCACCACAGTAGTTTAGAGTGAACCATGATTCTGGTAAGATGATTGATTATAAAAACAATAAAAATTATTTATTGTGTGAAGCAAGTAAAAGATCTTAAGTGAAAAAATGTATAATTAAATGTGCCTGAGAGAACCCTAACTAAGAACTTCTGGACTAAAACAGGCCCCTAATGTTTCCATTATTGATATTTTAGAGGAAACCAGGTTTAAAATTTCACTTTAACTTAATTCCCCTCCGTATTCAAGAGCATGGCCCTCACTCTTAGTAAGTTATGGGGAAAACGATAATTCTTTTATTTCAACCTGGTTTCCACGTACAGGAAATTCTTCCTGTCTCTGTAACTGAACCACACTGTAAATTGGCTCTTCCTAAAACACTTATGTGTACTAATGACTGGTTATCATTATGAAGACCACATGGTTTGCAAATTCATGAAGATCACTGAATCATTGAAAGCATGAAATTATGCACAATGGATACTTAGCTTACCAAGCCTTGTATCTGGCTGCCCCTTGCATTTTCTGTGTTCATTGTGGCAGCCAATAACAGCAAGCATGTCAACACACTTGTACATATGTAGATCATTAAACAGCACCTGCCACAAAGATCTTTTGTCCTGATGTGAAATTTGCTCAGATATTTCCCAGTGACTTTTAATCTATTACATTATTATAACACTCTATGTCTATTTCATCAACCAGTAAAAAGCTATAGCCTATAGATCAGGTAACAGCTATCTAATACCCAAATACTGTAGCATTTTCTTCCCCATAGGATTAAGAGACCTTCTAATTCAATTGTATTTCTAGATTTTTATCTGTTGAAGATGAGTTCACTAATTTATTTCTTGAAGAATATGATCAACATGTATTTAAACTTAAAAACTGTTTTAAATAATGAAAACTATAATAAAAATAGTATTCTCAACAGGAACATTTGCTATGCAAGGCATATTATTTTTACATAATCAACCTCAATACAGTACTTGCTATCACTTGTTTCTGGTCTTCACAATAGCTATGCAGTGTACATAGGCACAAGGAAGCAGAAATCACTTCACACAGCTACTCGCCGTGGAGAGAAGAATAGTTTATTAAAAACTTCAGAGGCCCCTCAAATAGTAGAGGACAGCAGTCGCAGCTAAAGCTTGCTAGTTTTATTTGGGTATACAGTAGGGGGAGGCTGCCTAAATGCTGGACCAGCCAGGTGATCAACTTGGGGACTCTTTCAGACTGACAAAGTGCTGACAGTTGCAGTTAGCAGTGTTCAGCCAGCTGTTAAGGGCTTCTGAGAAATGTTTTAGGTTTCTGTTTTCTAGCAAAATCTAGCTCAGATGGGAGTTTCAACCTAGCAGAAGCCAGCTCCGGGACGAGGGCCAGTCATTGCCATCCGCACTGTCATGTTTTGGACCAGTTTTATGACCTAACATGCAGGTTGCATGTTTTCACTTTATACTTGAGAAAAACAAGGCTAAAACCTGATTTCAGGTTCCTCTAACACAGGCACCTCACATGCTTGTTTTCTTGACTGCTCCAATTCTAACCTTTCTTCATATACTAAGTGTATGAAAGTTCACAGACTATATCTTGAAATCACGCACTAAAAATTGAATGATTAATCATGTATTTGAGATTTTTGTTAAAAATTCTACTAGGCACATTGATGAAATATACAGAAAGGATATAAATTTCTACCAATGCTTTAAAAACTTCAAACTAGACCCCGATACAAGAAACATATACATAATCTAGGGGCACAGAGACAAACAAATATTCAGATCAATTCAAATTTTCAGAAACTTGGGGCCGTGGCACATAGCAAAAGGAGTGGTATTTGACCCTAGCTTTAAAACATACACAAAGCGGCCAGGCTGTGGTGGCTCACTCCTTCAATCCCAGCACTCAGGAGAAAGAGGCAGGCAGATCTCTATAAATTCGAGGCCAGCCTGGTCTACAAGAGCTAGTTCCAGGACAGGATCCAAAGCTACAAAGAAACTCTGTCTCAAAACAAATGAATAAACAAACAACAATAACAACAACCACAAAACACACACAACATTTAAAAAAGAAGGACAAAGCTTGTTGATAGGAGGGACTGGAGAAGAAGCAGAGGACTTGGGAAGTGTCCTAAGTGGGGTCCTTGGTGGACAGCCCATAACAGTGAGCAGGACAGAAAGAAAACTCTGGAAAACAAACTTGGAATTTAAGGATCAACTGCATGCTGGAGGGATAAGATGCAATTCACATATATTCAAATCGGATCAAATCCACACTAGCGTCTCTGTTGTCTTTTTTCTTTTTAAATGTTTTTTTTCCTTATTTTACAAATTTCATCTGAAAGAGTAGACTTTTGACTGAATCTCCAGTTAGAAAAAAAAAGAAAAACACAATCAAACAACACACCCGCATTCAAATGTTTACACTTAACTGGTAGCCACAAAGTAAGGAACGTAAGTCAATGTAATATGATACACGTAGATATGTAGATACACTCGTGAGCTTATATGATATTAAGATGTTTAGGCTTATTCCATCCATTTTTACAGTTCTACAGCATGGGTTTCACACTTTGATAGTAGCAGAAACAAACATCATCTAAAGAATACACTCATATACTACTTGAAGAATCTTAATCAAAAATTCTAAGTAGAAGGCAAACTGCCTTTTAGCTCCGAATAAGTCTGTGAGTTAATTCAAAAGAAAACATGCCACCCCTCAGGCTATCATGCTTTCTAGTTAAATAGAGAACACGATAAACATCCCCCTTCCTTTCTTTCTTTCCCTCACTTTCACTCCCCACCCCAACCAGTCTCTTGTCATGAATTAGAACATAGATCAAATATTTTATAAAGCCCAATTATTCTTAAACTTTTTTTATTTACCAGTATAAAATTATCCCTGACTATCCTGCCTTCCCGTGAGTATATTCCAATAAACAGACATTCTGCTTTGCCAGCCATGATTCATGCCTCTCCTTTAGGAAAATACAAACAAGCAACAACAATACAATTATGAATGCAACTAGCCATCCATTTTAATTTCTAAAGAAAATGTTCAGGTGCAGGCATCTGAAGCCAAGTATCACTTCTCAGTGAGGTCAAACGCCACATGTCTACACTTTGCGATGAATATTTCAAATGAAAATAAATACCAAGAGAAGCATGTAATTGTGTGTAATTCCACTTTCCCTTATTCTAGCAAGCCAAATAACAAGAGGGGCTCCTCTGACACAGAAGCGATTTAGAATGTGGTTTGCTAGGTGGGGTTCCCTGTTCTGTCGATTCCACTGTCTTCTTAGCTTTGCTGCCCTCCTCTGGAATTCTTGTATCACCTGGTTCTCTTTTCCAAGTCGTGTGAACTTCATACTTGACTTCCGGTTTTTACCTAAGATTGAAGGCGACTCCGTGAAGATCATTGCCTATCCTTGTGCTCAATTCCATGACGACTTGCATGGGCTATTTTATTTATTTATTTTTATTTTTTATTTTTTTTTATTTTTTTTATTGAGAATAAGAAAAAAAAGTTTCCGCCTCCTCCCAGCCTTTTTTTTATTGAGAATAAGAAAAAAAAGTTTCCGCCTCCTCCCAGCC
>NW_026067976.1:8480334-8565202 GCF_014885135.2 Alexandromys fortis | reverse complement strand
GTAATGCTATAGGATAGGGTCAGTTCAGGTTCCCTATCCTCAGCTTCCCAAGGGACTAACTGGGGACATCGCCTTGGGCTCCTGGGAGCCACTCTAGGTTCAAGTCTCTTGCCAACACTAAGGTGGCTCTTTTAACTAAGATATGTGCTTCCCTGCTCCCCTATCCAACCTTCCTTTATCCCAATCTTCCTGTTTCCTCAAGTTCCCCCAATCCTCCCCTTCTTACTTTTTTCTCGCATGGGCTATTTTATATGATACTGATCCCTGGTGAACTTTTCAGAAAACTGCTCTTCAGAGGATTCCTGTAAACACAGAACTTGAGTGCTGCTAAGATCCATCCTTTCTCCTTATATTTTACCTAAAAATCATCTTCTATTCTCTTAGTTACTACCTTGCATTTAAGTTACATTATAGGTACTGATCAGTATATTCAATATGATCAATAGCATCAAAGATTTTGACAAACATAGTCTATTAATAGGGTTTTTATATTTATTCTTCCATATTCTTTATGACCTATCCAAATCTATACCTTCTTACAATAAGATAATGCATCTGGGGCACTTAGATGAGGGATAAAGGAAATATCGGCTTCATGTTCCAGGTAAAATTTATGACATAGAAACATTGTTACCCAATGAATTTTCCAGGTATATTATTTTCCATGGTGCTCTACCCTCTCCTGTGCAGCTATTCAGTTTTTTTTTACAACTTTTGCAACAGTTCCTCTCAACAACTAATGCACACACAACATACGTGAGAAGCTTGCAAGAAGAGAATTTTTATCTAAGGAAACCTCACACTCTTCAGTTTACACACGCTCCAAGCATGGCCACCCTGCTGCTCCAAAGAGCAACCGCTTCGGGTAACGGGCTCAGAGCAGCGCTGTTTGATAGAACAAAGTGAGGGTTGAATGTGCAACAGAAGGTTTCACAGCCACATTCCCAAGAAGCAAAACAGAAATATCAGAACTCACTTCAATATTTGTCAATCCAATATTTATCAGAATACATATTTAATTATACAGTTATTATAATGTACAAAGGAGTACAATTTATTAATCTAATGTGTCCAAATACCTTTTTAACATAAAGTTAATAAGTTAATACTAAGGGTTGCTGAGGTATCTTAGTTTATTTTTCTTTACAACTGCAAATTTTTAAGTGTAGTGAACAAATGTTGCACATACAGTGCACCTCTACCAGCTGCCAGCAGTGTGAACGGAGAGATGACTCAGTGGTTAGAGCTCTGGCTGCCCCTGCAGAGGATCCAGGTTTAGTTTCCAGTACTCACATGGCTGCTCAAAACTGTCTTTAACTCTGGTTCCCGAGGATCTAAGTTCCTTTTGAGTTCCACAAGCACCGTACATATGTGGTACACAGACATACATACAGGCACCCATGCACATAAAAAATAAATCTAAATAAAGTGCACTTAACATAAGTACATAGTAGCCCTGGATAGCAAAGTTATCAAAAGAAAATGCCAGGCATACAGTGCTAAAATAAAACTGTCTATTAACTTTTAGAGCATATTAACATAGGTAATAATGCCTGAAAAAATATGTATAAGTCTCAGTCAGATAACGTAACTCATGTATGTACTTTCAGCACTTAGAAAGTTGAGGTGGGGGATTGCCACAAGTTTGAGGCCAGTTTAAGCTATAGAATGAAACTTTATCTCAAAGCCACAAAAAAAGAAGTGTCATTTCCAGCTTCTGCAGATAAGTGTTAGGAGAAGTGCTGATCTGTGCATATACACAGACGCATCAGCTTGCATGGGTTTTATGCATGGTGTTAAAATTCCTGAGCGCATGGGTTCAGCTGCCCTGCGTGTCCAGAAGACATTGTTTCGTTGTAGTCATTCACCATCTCTAGCTCTTATACTCTTTCTGTTCCCTGCTTCTGCAGCAATCCTTGGGACAAGGGTGTGTGATGTATATGTACCCTTCAGGGCTAAGAACACTAAAGTATCTTATTCTCTGCACTGTGGCCAGTTGTGAGTCTCTTTATAAATCACTATCCACTACAAATAGAAGAGTGTCTCAAATTAGGGTTTATCTATGTGTAATGATAAGCCATTAGGAGTTGGTTTAAATACTATCATCATTTAGTATCATGATAATACTAGGTTCTCCCCTAAGACCTAAGACCCAGCTAACTATAGATTCCTGGATTGATTATAGTATGAGGTATATGTTTCGCTTTATGGAGCAAATTTTGAATTCAGTCCTAAAGTGGTTGGTCATTCCCATGTTGTTCATGCACTCATGTACCAGTGAGCATCTCTGACAGGGCAGTCATTATTGTAGCACGCAGCAGTCACAGGATTATTGTTTATTAATTTTTATTAATATATTCTATCGTATTAAGGGTTTCTATTGCTGTGAAAAGACACATGACCATGGTAACTCCTATAAAAGAAAACATTTAAATGAGACTGGCTTGCATTGTCATGGTGAGAAGCCTGACGGCATGCAGGCAGACATGGTGCTGGAGAGGTAGCTGAGAGTTCTACATCTGGATCCACAGGCAAGAGGAAGAGATTGATCCACTGAGCCTAACTTGAGCATCTGAGACTTTAGAGCTTACTCCCTAGTGACACACCTCCTCCAAAAAAGTCACACCTACTCCAAAAAGGCCACTGGTTTTAACAATGACACTCCCTATGGGCTTATGGGGTCTGTTTTTATTTAAACCACCACATATACTCTGTCTATTCCATTTTTCGATGATTAAAATGTGTTGTGTTTCCATAAACAGGGAAACATATTTGCATCTGTACATGTTTGTTCATCCTTTCGAAACCTGTCCATGTCAACCCAACAACACCCATCAGCTTATTTTATCTACCACCTCTCTTTTGCATTCATGTTCCACTTTTCTTCTACCAGTCATTGTTGGGGCCAGCAATTTGGGTGATTCCTGTTCCTCAGCACCACTGACTGGTGATTAAATTCTCCCCAGGATGTTCACACTTAGAACCTACAGCAGCTATGACTGTTATCTGCATCATGGGCCACACTGTCTCCAACTCCCACTGTTCCTACTAGTGCATGTTAAATACTCGTTTCTTTCCCACCATCTGGCCTGCTAAAAACCCCTTCATGTTTCAATAGTATGTCCATAGTGTTCTTCTACTTCATCTTCCCACTGTTTTCTTTTTGTGTAGGCAATCAGTATTACTTTTCATCTGTGTAGTACAGACTTCTAGACGCTTTCTCATGCCGGCAAGTGACAAGGCTTTCTGCGCCAGCACTGACTCCAACCAACCTTCTGTCCATGCCATGATATTTATACAAGAGGCTCTTCTGGTGTAGATAAGTCAGTGCTAATTTGTTAACATGGTTTTAAACATTTAAATTTCAAACACAGTTTGGAACAGTTTACAGCAAACAATGAAATAAAAGTAAAGAGAAATCATCTGACAAAGTAGAAAATTCAAGACTGCCCGAGCACCTGGAGGGCAGACACCATGCTGGTCGGTAACCACACTTTAGTCCCGTGGTGATCTCCAGAATCCTCCTCATAGATTGACCTATGGAAGAGGTCGCTATAGAAGGCAGTTTTGAACAGAGAACTGAAGAAAACCATGGAACTGGGCAGACGTTATGTGGGAAAAGGTATAAAGAAGCTCAGTACCTGACTTCTCTTGCTGTGTGGCTCAGTTGATTCTGGGCATCTCTTGAACCACCATTTAACATCCTAACATATAAAGGTTATTTTCCTAATGGCTCATGTTAGGTCATATATTTCATGAAGGGAGGAATCTCCAGTGTGGACAGATTTGAAATATCTCATACTGCCAACAGTGTCTTGAGTCAATTGGTGCAATATGTCAGTTGCTCACTGGTCTGACAGACGATGTGGTAAAAAGTGGCATCAAGAAGAGCAGAACACTAGCAGGCGGAGTCTCTGTGGGGAAATGCTCAAGAGGCACTTACCGTGCAGAAATCACCAGGAAGTGCCAGGACCATTTGCTCTCCCAAGTTTTCTGAATCAAGCATCTGGTGTTTACCAGGCTTGGTGTACTCCTGAGTTATTTTAGCATTGTGGATCTGCTGATGAGTTTGTTCATTCTTGGGGAAGGAGACAAAATTCATTGTTGCAATTCCTAGGAGAAAGCACAGTTTCATCCCTTTTTTCAGACATTTGCCATGAGCCAAGAAACACTATGTTCTTTCAAAGCTGCCAGGAAAAATTGAAATGCAGAGTGAATGGAGACTGACACATTCATTTCTCTTATACATGGCTCTACTTTTTCTTATTTGATCCTTATAATAACCAATTTTTATTTTGCTTACTTTCATTTAGCAAAATTATTTTCAGTACTATTCATGTTACATGCTGTGTTGGATATTCTTGGTTGTTAACTTGACTGCACCTGGAACAAAAACCCCAAAATGGAGGGTACACATGAGAGGAATTTTTTTGTTTAATTTGAAGTAAGAAGATGCATTTCTAATCTTGATCTTTGAGTGAGGAAGACACAAGCCCTTAATCCAGATCTTGAGACGGAAAGATACGTCTTTAATCTGAGCCACCCCTTCTACTGGAAGCCAATATAAGGACCTGGAAGAAGGAAGCTTTTGCTCTGTACCCGCTTGCTCTCACCTTGCTAGCAATTGCATTCCTTCACTGGCATTAGAGCCCCTGTCCCACTTCTTTAGGATTCTAGCATCTAATGAAGACCAGTTGAGATATCCAGCTTTGTGGACCCCCCAACTTCTGAATTCTTGATCTTTCCATTCACACCCAGTCATTGTTAGATTAGTAGGAACATATCCTGTAAATAATTCCAATAAATCCCATCGTGAGTTTTAAGCCAAACTGAACTACAGAGAAATCTTGTCTAAAATATTTTTTCTTTTAATAAAGTCACTACAATAGCAAAAGTAAAATATTAAGGATGAAATACCAAAAGAAATCATGAAGGAAATTCAACTCACAGTCAATAAAAAAAAATCTTTTCAAACTGGGTGCCCTTAGAGTCAAGTACTTTCAATAAGTTGACTTGGCCAGAGTTGAGAATTAACTTATGGTTTAGATACCCAGCACCTATACACACAGAATTGACATCATTCTTCCAATGTAGTAAGGATCCCCAGCATGTTCTGGTAGCCAGTTTCCCAAGATCCAAACCAATGGGATAACCAGTATGGAAAAATAAGCTTAAAAAATTGTGGAAAACATCCAATGTCAGCCTCTAGACTACACAATACCCCCCCACATACAAGCCCTCATCATCATTATATAATATTATTATTATTATTATTATCATCATCATCATCATCATCATCATCATTAGCTAATAATTCTTCTTGGACACTGATTTTGAGGGAGCACAGAACCAAACTTGTTTTAAAAAAGAAGAAGAACTTTTAGGCATTGCTTTTAATGTTCTTGCTTTAATGAGAGAAGTTGTAGCATGTTTGCTTAGAGGGATAAAGCAGGGGAAATGAAAAGAATGATTTTCAGACAGAGGGAAAAGGCAATATTCTGTGCAGGACAGGGAACATGAGGCGTGGTCTTTGGCAGGACCATCAGGCACCTGTACAATCATAAAGAGGCAATAGAGAGCCAGGAGCAAGATAAATGCTCAGTAAACAGAAACCAGTATGCTTGATGGATGTGCTTCCTCGGGGACTTTAACTGCAGGTCTAAGAGTTGAAAGTTAGAGTAGGGATTTCAAAGATCTTTCTGTGTTGACTCTGCTTGAAATCTATCCTTTTTATGTGTGGAATTCCTCCCTTCATTATCTCCTCCTGGCCAAATCCACCCTTTATGTATGCATTGGTTCTCCATAAAATTGCCCATCATTTTCTCAGTTTGGAGAAATCCTTCAAACCAATAAAACTTGTAGAAATTCTATGTATAAGTTTTAAGATGCAGGCTTATAATATATTATTTGGGTCCAAAAATCCCTTCCTTGGTGAAGTATAAACTAAATGAATATAAATTTAATATCCATCTTATGTTTTACTTGATACCTTGGGATCTATCTGAACATGGTGTGCAATGTACAAACATGCATAAAAGACTGACTTACTTAACAAGTTTATGCTTCAGTGCACTCAGTTGAACAGGAAAAAAATTAAAATCTGACACAGTCTAACAAGTTATTTGAAATGCAGACTAAATGTTTGTCTTTAGACATATGAAATCTTATTTGCCAGTCTACACATGTGAATGAATGCATTAGAGACTTAAGATAGTTACCCAGTAATATTCAGAAAGCAGTAACTGCATCTTCTGAAGCAGAAAGCATCAAGTTGAATAACTCTCCTTTTATAATAGTTCATACATTTTAGAGACGGAGTGTTGATCCCTTGATAAGCCCTAAAGGGAATTTAAATGGTCAGAGTGTTGCTGTGCTGATATAGAAGGTTATCCTTGTGGATGTCACCCAAGTGCAACACACAAAGTCTGTACATAAAAGTACATAGAGATAAATATGCAAAAGAATAAGACACTATCAAAGTCCCCCTTTCCTTACTTTTGCAGCACAACTGTAATCTGAGTCAATAAATTATTATAGAAGTCAATCCCAATTCATTCTTCTTGAGGCCACCACCAATGTCTGTACTGCTTAATCAGTAAATTCCTCTAAAAAGAGAAGAGAATCTGCAAGATTCTTCTCACTTACTATGCAGCCAACAGACTTCAGGAGTAAGTGATACACTTTTCAAAGACATTTTCTGTTGGGTTGCACAGGTGGAGCATCACTTGAAGGACATGGGAACTGTTACACATAAGCATGGAGACCAGCCCTGTTCATACCTCATTGCATACATTCATCTTCCAAAAGAAGAGGAAGATTCAAAGAAAAGAGCAAAACCATGAGTTCTGTAGGACAGATGTATCTACCCATCCATGAAATTCGAGAAGCAAGTAGCCCCAGGAGGATGATCACTGCTCATCTTCCACCTGACAGTAGATGCCAGCCTTTACTGACACAAAGCTTGGAAAACCCAAAGGAAATGAAAATGTAAGCTGGGAATTCAATCAGGAGAGAATGGCAAAGAAAGTATAAGAATGTCCTAATCACCCCCACAAATGTTGTTTGCATGACATATATCCCTTATCATTATTAGGAAAGTACAGAATTCACACTACATAGCAATTAGGATCACTAAAGCAAACACTGATCACACCAGATTCTGGGAAAGACTTGTTGAAAAGAAGAAAAACTTTCCCCTTTGAAGAGAATACAAAATAACGTAACCACTTGGGATTATACTACTTCGGATACAAAATAACGTAAACCACTTAGGATTTTTATATATAAAGTTAACTATATTTTATCATATAAGTCAGGTATTCATCTTCAAGTTATACCCAAAAGAATTAAAAACATGTTTCGCACTGTTGGATGACACTATTCCTGGGGAGACATGTACACACCTTTACTCACCCTAGATGGGAAACTGCCAACACTGAAGTAAGGATACTACCACACTCCAGCTCCGTGGTGCTAGGAGTTTTATGGGGGATTAGTCACAGGAATACAGGCGAGAAACCACTTACTAGAGTAGAAATGATTCAGAGACATCTGAATCATCAAATCCACTCCAGTATGTGTGACAACGCATGAAAACTATAAACCTGTGCACAGCCTACAGTCAGTTCAGCAGGTTGAAGTGTTTCCGTTTCTAGCTGGCTCAATTGTTCTGAGTCTCCTCGGGCAGTTCAGCTGGTCTCTGCTTCTTCTGGCAGTTGATCTACTACTTTCTTTCAGGCTTCTTGGTTGGTCCAAACTCTTCTAGGCAGCTCGGCTCATCTGACAGTGTGTCGGGCAGTTGTTACAGCTTATCTATGCTTGAGGAGTGAGGAGCCTAGTGAATCTGATTAGTTTCAGGGACTTGTTGAAGCTATTGAGTTGAAGTTATCAAGTTTCCTTGCAGGATGGACTGTTTTATTTCCCTTAGAACATTCTGTTACTTTAACTCCTTTTAAAATGTCATGTCTTAATGAGCTTCCCTCCAAAATAGATGGTTTTAATCTGGCAGGAAAGTTTCACACAACATTCCACCCCTTGCTCTGTCCCTAATGTTCTTTCTGTTCCCTCTTCTGCAATGGTCCCTGAGCCTTGGGGGTGTGGAGTAGAAGTCTTAATATCGTCATTTAAATCTAGGGGAGTGAGTGCTGAACCTTAGTGTCTTCTATGTATCTCCCTGCTTCCGGAACACGCCTGGTGATGAGTCTCACTGATATTTCTTTTGCTGTGGGGAAAAGGCGTAACATGAGAAACAGAACAGTATCCAAGTGAGGACCAGCAGTATTAATAACGATGGCCATAAACGCAAATCTTGTGGAAGACATTACCCAGTAAGTATCTCATTTGTTTACCAAAGCAATACTAGTTATTTTTTCACTGGGGTCTATGACTTACCTGGCTATAAGTCTTGAAAAAGTTAATACTAACAGATGGAGCAGGCCTTAAATCCAATCAAAAAGTTGGTTCTATTTTTAACCATTACATCTATAATCACTTGGGCTACTATTGCACTAGCTGGCAAACATTGTCTGGCACTTTTATCATGAAGCATGCAGGATCCAGAGCCAAGGAGGATTTATGGCTATGCTTCTCTCCAGTAACCTAGGCAACACCTTGTTGCTAAGAGAGCTAGACCACATAAAGGGAACACGTTCAGCTCTGTCCTGTACTTATATTTCCAAGTCATGTAACCAAATTGCTGGAGTTCTTCAACAACAGATCTTTACCATCTGATTCCCGAGTGCAACTAAGAGCAATGCTGTGGTCTTTGTGTGTTAAGGGCCTTTAGTGCTCCCTGGTCAACAACTCCTGGAGAGGTAACCCATCGTCAGCACTAGGATTTTTGCTGATCCTACAAATCTGACTAAGGGCAACACAGGGATGAAAAAAGAATAAGCATGCATACATAACATACAGGGAGGGGGCAAAAGAGAGAAAGAGAACGAGAGCGAGAGCGAGAGCGAGAGAGAGAGAGAGAGAGAGAGAGAGAGAGAGAGAGAGAGAGAGAGAATCTAGGATTAGGTAGTCTGTGCTGACTCTGATGGAGCATCTCCTCAGTGTGTTTGTTACATATAATACAGGGAACATAGGTAATTACCCTCAGTAGGAGCTAGGTTTTGTATACATTTTTAATAATTTGTAAACATTCATACTTAAGAAGAAGGTTTTGCCATTATTCTGAGCCTCTCCTGGAGGAAGGTTTTGCCCATTTCCATGGATCTGAGACGTTGGTATACTTGGCATCATTGTGCCCATGTCACTAACTCATTTCTACTCAGACCTTCATTCTCTCGTCACACACTCACTCGGGGGTCCCTCAGCTCCCCCACATTTATGGTTTGGTGAAGCATCTGTTTTAAGCTCACATAACAGCCTTATTGACTTTTACTGAACTAATTTTTTAAAAATCTTTACTCTTTTAAGTGTATTCCTGTGTTTGTCAAATGAGTATTTAAATCTGTAAAATGCATAAGAGTTAGCATTATGTATTCTTTCTACAGCAACAACAACAAAACCCTTTTTACAGAGGATGGGCAGGGCAACAATGCAGAGTCTGGAACAAGCATCCCATACAAATTAGGTAGTTAGGTAGTGAGCAATATAACATTGGAGAAGCACTCTGAAAGTTCATTGCCATCCATTCTGAGCAAATCTCACATGATTCCAGAGTTCACATTAAGAAGATAATGAATTGCTGGTGTGGTCTAGTAAAGCATAAAATGATTTTGCTCATTTGTGACATTATCTAGCTATTATTCCATAGCATCTGAGTAGAGGATGCAGCTGCCCACTCCTTACTTGCAATCCCTTCTGTTTGTGTATATCTATGTTTCCCAGTGGATTTTTCTTGCCTATCATACTCCTGAAAACCATGGGCACCAAGGCTTACCTGCTTCAGCATCCACCCTTACCTAAAAATTAGTTTTAGTAGAAGAAAAAAATATTTGTAACTCAACATTGCAGTCACCATGCATGGTCTTCTCCTGGAGGTATCCATGGCTACATTTTAGGGAAGGGGCTGGGGTTATTTCCTTCCCTAAAGACCTCCTTCCTCTATATCAGGGAGTACAGTAGAAATCATCTTTACTTCTTTGTTTTTATAAAATTTAACCCTATGTTGAATTGCTGATCAGAACTGAAGGCCTTCCAAAGATTAACCAGCACTGAATTTGGTCATCTATTAGTTTCTCCCCTAGGGAAAATGTATCTGCAGTGACATGAGGATTTCCTCTGTCTGTCTGTATATCTACCTACCTATCTATCTATCTATCATCTATCTATCTATCTATCTATCATCTTTCTTTCCATCTATCCAACCACCCATCCACCCTTCCATCTGTCTTGGCTTTCTCTTTTTTTGGAAAATTTTACATCTTTTTTGCATTTTTTTGCTAATTAGTTAATTTATTTTTCACCCCAGTTGCAATCTCCCCCTTTTTTTTTTGGAACTGGTTCATGTGTTAGTTAGTCTAAGTTATTTATGTCTGCTGAATCCTTCCTTACTTCAGAAAATTAATGTTTCTCATGGGGCTCACCAAAGCCACTATCTCAGTCTGAGTTCACTGATAGACTGACCCCTTTACCTCTCGAGTGCACATAGCATTATCTGCCCTAGTAAACTGTGCAGCAAACACCACTTTCTTGAGTTCTTCACTGTCATTTTTATCTTATTATTTATTTCTCTCTTTGCTATCAGACTCATTCCAGGCAAATTTCTGGATGCAAGAAAGGGTTATTTAGAACTGATTTACCTTGGACTCTTTTCCCCTTGTACCTTGCCAACAGTAATAAACATCAAGACATATCTTTAGCTCATCCTTTCTTACATGAGCAAATTCCACTGAGTAGACATCTTGCCCCCCCACACACTTTTTACATTTTTACTGTATATAGCTGCGTCCATGCAACTTCTCACACAGCCAGTTGATACTCTTGACCCCTTTCTTAGGACATCTCTATATTTACAGTAAAATCCTATATTTATAAAAATCCTATATTTATAGGACCACACTCATTAAGCAGGCATATCTCTCTATATCACAGAGGAGATGACTTGGATTTCTCACATAACTCTTCATTCAGACTTTTAGTCTGCATAGAGGACTGGGACATGGTTGTGTGTGCCTCCACTCATTGTCAAGTCATACAACAATGGACATAATAAGGACTACACCACTATCTCAAAGTACATAGGGGAAGCCAGCCATATTGGGGTTTTCCCTCATATATTCCACCCTCAGCTCTTCATTCTTTATCAATGGAAATTTACCATTGAAATTTGTAAATCTACTCAGAGGTATCCAGCCTTGCTTTTTTTTTCAGCCTTGCCTTTTTTAAAAGAAGAAAAAAGAAAAACAAGGGATTAAGGGAGAAGTGCCCTTTAGTTTTGTTATAGCCCACTCTCCGACTTCAAAAGTCAAGTTAGTAATGGAATCTTTTCTCGTTTGAGGTTTATCCCAGCTTTAGTTATTGTGTACAGCTTTACAAAGAGATCAAGAACCTGACATGGCAACTTTAAAAGATCACCACACATTCATAAAATAAAATATTATGGAATCATTAAAAGGAGTTCCAAAAATCTAGAGTTAAAAACAAAGTAAAGGAATTAAGTGAGAAAACAAAAGACAGAATCAAATGCAACTTAAAAACCAACAGCCTGGTGTTTGCTGTGCCGGATGCAATCCGGGAGAAGAATAATGAAAAGAATAAACAGTGCCTGCCATTTGTATGGTGGGTGATAGGTTCCTTCTAATTGTGAATGCACGCAATCAAGACAAAGATGTCAAGCTCATTAAACCTGTCAGGCCAGAAACTGGGGCATAAACAATCAACTAGAAAGTAAACTTTGCTTAGAAGAAGCACCAAGGCTGGGCTTTAAAGCACTTGTGCTCGTACGCTGATAATTCATCAAGATGGTGCTGTTCTGGAGGCTGGAGTGATAGCTCAGTGACCAACAGTGTGAAAGGCCCTTGCTGCAAACCTGAGCTGGGTTCCAGCACTCACTTACAGCAGCGCAGCTTACAATGCCTGAAACACAAGCTCCAAAGTATCCCATACCCTTGCCTGGCCTCCACAGGCACCTTTGCTCATAAATGTGTATGAGTCTCAATATTAAGTCTTCAGAGCTGGAAATCGTAGCACACCCCTTTAATCCCAGCATTCAGGAGGGAAAGGCAGGCAGTTCTCCATGAGTCTGAGGCCAGCCTGGTCTACAGAGTGAGTTCCAGAACAGCCCAAGAAACACAGAAAAACTCTGTCTTAAAATCAAAACCAAACAAACCAAAAAGACATAAGAAAAGAAAAAAGAATTCAGCAGAACTCACAATGAGTTTTCTGAGTTTTACAGAAATAGAGTATGACCTGTGAGCTTGTTTTCTCTCCTAATACCCCTAGAAACTCTGTTGATTTAAAACAAGACCCAGCTCCTACCCCAGAAAAAGAAACTTCCAGAAGCTTCCATGGGGCCTACCTAGCTGAGAGACAAGCTGCCGCAAACATTCTATGGGATACCACCTTCCTTTACCACTATTACAGCAGTATCCACTGGGAGCACACTCTCCTCGACCACTATCGATACACATGTCTGTTGTGCACCATGAGGAGGGAGAGGGACAGTACCAATGGGATTGTGAAACAGCAAAGTTTTTAGTATTGATCAGGGCTGCAGGGCAAGGACTCCCCAAGCAGGGCCTGAAGCAGGGTTTACAAGCACAAAAACCCCAAACATCTGTGACAAGTCAGTTGCAATGTTCCACCAATCAGGACCCGAAGATTGGGGCTTTTCCCTATGTGTTCTATCATTGTCAACCAACACAGAATGGAAACTTTTCAGTCCAACCAATGAGATTCATTTGTTCTCTTTGTTGTTAGAAACAGTCATAATGTTTTAGAGAACTAAAGATGCTTAACAGAATGTTTCTACTGCTTAAAGAGGAGACTGGTCAGCTAAAGGAAAGTTCCCCGTCCCTAGGGATTGAGAATTTGAACTTTGTTTTACCCTACAGGTAAAATGGAGTCTGAAGTCAAAATTGCAGTTCTTAGGACAAGGTGCTTTTTGCCTGTTCCCAACACTGTTGCTGAAGTAATACTATATTCCTCAGATGAGGAAACTCAAGGTGATAGATGCACTTAGTCATATCAGTGGCAAGGAAGGGTCCAGTAGAGGCAGCCAGTTCTGTGTCCTCAGTCACTGTGACACACACTCATACTTCCCAACAAAAAGGCTAGCGTGCAAACAGATAGCACGATCGACATTTGCACGTGACTGCTTTCACAGTAAAGCTCCCCATGTGGGCTTCCCCAATGTTTCCTCCTTGTCAAGCATCCTCACCCACGACCTTCCCGGGGCTTGCACGTGCTAGTGTTAATCTGTCCTGTTTCCAAAGTCTGCCACGTTCCTGGGTGTTTCTACATCCCACATGTTCCAGGGTGTCTTCAGCACTCTGTGAGCCCGAAATGTGCCTGACACTCAGGATCACTCGGGGAAAGGAGAAAATCGGTGTGCATCCATCTCCTCTGAAGAATTCATTCTACATTCTTTTATTTCACCGAGATTTCCATCATCTGCTTTTTATTAAATCCAGGTGATTAAAAAAAAATAAGGTTCCAGTAAGTGGGAAAATAAGGTCTCCAGGCTCTACAAATAAAGAAATCACAGACTTGGCTAACATTCCCACATGAAAGTCTAGCTAATCATAGCCTATTTCTCTCTAGTGCTATGTGCCACAGCTCAGGGCCAAGTCTGACTGGGGAGCTGCGACCACCTTTGGAAAGCCTGGTCCAATGAAGCACCAATGGATAATTTAAACAACCTGGCAGCTGAAAATGTTCCCCACCCATTTATATATATAGTGCATCTATATGGTGTTTTCAAAGTTATTTAGTATTAGTTATCCCTTGCCATACTCATTCCTCCACCCTGCCCTCCCATCCCTCACCCTAACTGGTCCTTTCTGCTCCATTGTTCAACAATCCCTTTTCATATCTCCTTTGGTTCTACCTCCCCTCCCTTGAAGCCCTCCACCAATCCACTACAACATCCAACCCTTTCCACCTCCAATCCCAGTATAGCCCTTTACTCATTTCCTGCCGTCTATGGGTATTTCAACTTAAACACAAACACATCTAACAGTTCAAAGCCAGTATCCAGATAAAAAATAAAACATGTAAAAGCTGTCTTTCTGAATCTGGGTGACCTTCCTCAGTAAAATATTTTCCAGTTCTATACATAGCAATTTCATAATTTCAATTTTGTTTTTTTTCTTTATTTTACATCCCAACCACAGTTCTCCCTCCCACCCCCCCTCAACCCACCCTCCATTCCCTCCTTCCAATAGGTAAAAGCTCCCATGGGGAGTCATCAAAGTCTGGCACATAAAGTTACTGCAGGACCAAGCCCCTCACCCCTGCATTAAGGCTGAGCATGGCATCCCACCATAGGGAATGGACTCCAGCAAGTCAACTCATGCACCAGGGACAGATCCTGGTCCTACTGCCAGGGGACCCTCAGATAGAGCTGTAGTAATAAAACATTTGGTACAGGCATAAAAAAGACACATATACCAGTGCAATTGAACCGAAGACCCTGACATTAATCCACACATCTATGAACACCTGGTTTTTGACAAAGAAGCCAAACTGGTACAATGGAAAAAGAAGAACATCTTTAAAAGATGGTGCTTGCATGACTGGATACCAAAATGTAGAAGATTGCAAGTAGATTCATTTCTCTTGCCATGCATAAAACTCAAGTCCAAGTGGATCAAGGACCTCTCCATAAACCTAGTTACATTGAACCAGATAGAATAGAAATTGGGAAGTTGCCTTGAGCACATTGGCACAGGAAACCACTTCCTAAATATAACACCAATAGCACAGACACTGAGAGCAACTATCAATAAATGGGACGTCCTGAACCTGAAAAGCTTTTGTCAGTCAAAGGACACAATAAATAAGACAAAACGACAGCCTACTGAATAAGAAAAGATCTTCACCAACCCTGCATCTGACAGAGGGTTGTTATCCAAAATATATAGACATTTTCAATTTTCTTAAAATCTAAATAATATTTTATTATTTGTATTACTACATTTTCATTACCCTATTATGAAAAGTGTAGCAATAAACATGAATGAACAAGTATCTCTTTCTAAAATGCATGCATATATAGAGATTTTAAATGGAGTTGCCCTATGACAGAAGGACAATGCTTCCCCTAGACACCTAGGCAATAAATGCTTCTCCTAGGCAATAAAAGTGCAGTGCCAGGCATGTTTTACCTCTTTGGAGAAAACTTGTCAGTGTGGAATCATAGACCTACCCCAACACTGAAGTCTACTGCCGTTCCTCTTGGTTACACTCCAGAATCTGAGGATAAGATTCTGTATTTGCACCATACAACACACGTATTTGCACCATACAACACAGAGATAACAAATTTGCTCCTGACCTGGAAGCTTCATTCCTGTTGCCCGCCTTTCATAAAGCTAGAAGGCAGTGCACATGTAATCAACAGTTTACCCAGCTGGGAACCCTGAAAGCCACAAACAGCAATAGACCTGGCAAGATTTGCACACTGCTGCACCAGTGACAGAAATATTAGGGGAGATAACCAAGCATTTTCTGATAGGGTTTAAAGGTTGCTCTGCAGGTCAGAACTCTTGCCTAGACTGTAAATGAGGCAAAGAACCCGTGGCTAGTTAGGTCATCACACCAAGGGAAGAATTTGTTAAATGGATATAGTATTAATCCAATTCCTAGTAACTTATTCTGATAACCTAATAACCACTGGATTATCTTCCAAACTTCATCAGAGAAGTTTATTTTTGGAGTACATGGTGGCCAACACAGAGACCCACAACTGGCCAAGGTGAAAGAAAGAAAAGATTGTGGACTATTCAGTCCGAAACGAGATATCTATACGCCCTCTTCTCAAGGTTTAAGGATTGAGGAGGAGGAGAGGGCTGGAAGAATGTAAAAGCCAGAAGCAATGGATAATTACAGTGAAGCAGTATTTTCAGGACACAGTGGGAAAATCAAATAGATGAATTCACTGTAAATACAGCGCCAAGCACAAGACCTGCACAAGACCAAGCCAAGCAAAATCCCAGCATGGAGGACAGTGGTAATCATGAAATGCTAGCACTATCTCAGGAGCTAATGGCAGCTATGACTACTGGGGAGGAAGACTCAGCTTTCTTCGAGGATGCAACCCCCAGGAGGTTACCCATGATCTAATAGATGACCCGAGACCCACACAATATTGTCAGCATTAAATGGAATCAGTGGGTTTGCTTTTTTAAAAAATGAGCATATGAAGTTGGGGGGGGGGAGATAGTGGTGGGGTGGGGAGATTTAAAGGGGAGGTAATGAAGGACTTGATCAAAACATTTGTATGTGCAAAATTTTCTAACATCAAATGAATAAATATAAGTATTCATTTCCCCTTAATTTCTTTTCTTTTTTTTTTTTTTTTTTTTTTTTGGTTTTTCGNTTTTTCGAGACAGGGTTTCTCTGTGGTTTTGGAGCCTGTCCTGGAACTAGCTCTTGTAGACCAGGCTGGTCTCGAACTCACAGAGACCCGCCTGCCTCTGCCTCCCGAGTGCTGGGATTACAGGCGTGCGCCACCACTGCCCGGCTCCCCTTAATTTCTTAGCCATCATTTAGGCCTTGCATAAAAACACACATTCATTGGTAAACTATAATTCAAAGTATCTTCTGGCACTTGCTTTGAAGAATTAAGTAAATGCCTTACAGTATCTGAGCTCCATTTTTTTTGTAGCATCTTTCAGCTATTGAAATTAGTGTCCTGAGCGTGTTTGAGGAGGAAACTAGTCAATGAGATGATAAGCATACCTTCTTCAATCTCAGCTTCCATGGGGTAAGTGAGCATATTCCATATTTGTCATGCTGGAGAATTGCAGAGTCGCTGTGGGCTTCTACTACTGCCCTGAGCTCAGAATTGCTGCAGTCAGCTGTGGTTTCCAAATGCTCTATTCCTGAGAAACAGTCTTACTGTCAAAATTACTAGTTACCCTCCCCCCTTTTAAAGTAAAATCTCAGAGTTAAAGAGATACTTCAAAAATGTTTCCTCTGGTCACCTGCCTTCTTCCATCTTTAATTCCATCTTTTCTTGTGCCAAGGTCAACATTTAAGAAAATGCTCTGGGTTTGAAGTAGCAAAAGACACCTTTATGTCAATGCTTCTCTGCCTGAAAGCCTCCTTCCTGCAGATAGCACCAAAGTCCTTGAATTCTGTCTTCAGCTATCCCCAGGTGTCTGAGCTCACTTGTAGATAAAACAGAACACTCCTTTTGAAAGCCTTGCAGGATAAATGAAGAGCAGATCAACTGTTTAGGCTTTAAACGTGCCTTTTTAAAGAATGTTTGAAATATTCTCAATGACAAATACTCCGACCATTGGGATGGAAGGAATAGTCATCAAATGCGGAAGTAGGCTAATCTGAATTGCCAGGGTCTCTGCTGAGTCCCTGAGGCTCAGTCTGGGCACTGATTACAATTACATCATAGCCCAGTTTCCCCAGAAGTGAGCTATGATTATCTCCAGGCTAAGGCTGAATCACAGAATTGCCGCCGAAAACTTGTTCCCACGCATGACACGACCGGCAACAGCTGGAAACACAGCAGAATAGCTCCTGTGACAAGTTTTACTTCCTATAAGCCTACCTAAGAGTCACCTTCACCTCTGCTGCCCATTTGATGTGAATGGTAGGAATTTTCTCAAGAATGCTTTCATAGCTCTTGCTTGTGCTTCATTCAAGTTCAGTGTCAAGCTGGTGAGACCTCTCTGCAGCATGCACATCCTTCCCTCTATGGCATCTGCCCCATCTTCCCTAGGATGATCATCAACGATTGAAGAAATATAGTCAAAATATATCAAAATACGTATTTATTGCATATTCACAGTGACAGAGATTTAATTTTAAAAGGACTTTTTTTAAACCCCCGAAACAGACTAGTTTGACACTTAATGATACACAGACAGAAATATAGGAGCATTGTCTCAATGAATTTAAGTACTGACTGTGTCCTAAAATTATAGAACACCTTTCATCAGAAAGCTCAGAGGATTTCTGAAAGTAAGCCTGCCCAGAGTAGAATTAACAATAGGGTTAGTCTGTGAGAACAAAAGAGAAACCCAAGGCTCACGGTTCTTACACTATGTTGTAGATAGCCATTTACCTGGAGACATTGTGGGGAGATGCTAAGGAAAAGATAGCAGGCAAGCACAGCAGACGAAGTCCAGCAGACTCAGAATATGATTGATGCAAACAAAACTGTTTGAATCCTATCACTCTGTCATGCACTTATTCATACATGAATGAGATTATCTATGGACAGAGAAACATGGTGACCTGATAGTTTGCAAGTCAGAACTTTTCACTACTGAATTTCTGCATCCACTCATAATGGTTACACCTAAGAGTGATCTAGAAAAAAAGAAAGTTAGGAGATGGGAAAGGATGGAAAGGAAACAAAAATAGAAAACAAAGGGAAGATGAACTTAGGTAGAAAGTGTGGTTCTGAAGTTCTTGTGGCCTAGCAAGTATATAGTTGTAATAAATACTTGGCTCTTTCTCTTATCACGTCTACACCTCTGAAGTTTCGTTTTTGTAGACACAGCTTCTTTTCACAAATCTTTCACACTGGCTTCATCCTCTCTTCATTCTCATTCATTGCTGACTATTTGATTAACCCCAGGTGCATTTTTGAAACTGAACATGAACAAAGTTCTAGGTAGACAGATACAAGACATGGAAGTCTTAATATCATCAGCATTGGGCAAAAAGACCTCTTAGTTGCACATAGCCCATGTAGAAGCATGGGGAAAAGTTATTAGATATGAGAAGAATGTCAAGAAATCTGAGCTCTAATCCTTATGTACTGTATTGATTTTCCAATGCAATAATTGACGACTAGTTTAGCAGCCTGACCCACTATGGTTTTACAGGGGAGCAGCACCAGCATGTTAAGTTATGGGGCTCTGTTTAACATTTTTATTTATTTTATATTCTTTTCCAGAAATCTCTTCTACCCTAGACTTATCTCTCCTATTACTGTCCCAATACACTCTGCCACGATAGCACTATGTATCAAGAACACACTTATAGTGAATACTGACTAAACCTGTCTCCCTTTGTTTGTTTGCTTTCCTTTTGAAGGAATTATCACACATTTTAAAGACAATGTATGGCTTGTTAGCCGAAGTTACTAAGAGGTCTTGATAGAAAGAAAAATAAAATAGGTTAAGCTCAATGTTATACTACTATTCTAGTTAGTGTTAACTGTCAACTTGACAGAGCCTGAAACCACTTGAGAAGGGAGTCTCAGTTGAGGGAAGGTATAGATCAGATTGGCCCGTGGACATGTCTGAGGAGGGTTATCTTGATTGTTGATTATGTAGCAAGGCTCACACCACTGTGGCCAGCACCACTCTCTGGGCAGTTAGTCCTGGATTGTATAAGAAAGCTAGCAACGTTGCTGGGCAGTGGTGGTACACACCTTTAATCCCAGCACTCAGGAGACAGAAGCAGGTGGATCTCTATAAGCTCGAGGCCAGCCTGGTCTACAAGAGCAAATTCCAGGACTGGAACTAAAGCTACACAAGAACCTAAGAAACCCTGTCTCAAAAAAAAAAAATCTTAGAAGGAGGGTAGGGTAAGAGAATCATCCATCTCACAGCAGGGTTGGGGGCTACATCAATCACATACACTGAAAAGCAGAGATATAGCCACTAACACAGAAAATGAAGACAGACTTGTGAAGAAATGAGATGTCAATGAGATGAGATGACTGATGTCCATCCACGTGGAGTTAATTCCCCTGCCTTACGCAGGATGTTGTTTCAGTTCTTTAGGATGAGATATATTTGTGTTCTCGCCATCTATTGTGCTAATTTGACCTTTGGCTTTGCACTGCTCGGCTCAGTTAAGGCTTCACAACAAACCTTCTCAAAGCAAGTGGCACAAAACCTCTCATGAATCATAAAGGTTACGTGCTGGACGAAGTCAGAGAGGGCCAGTGTGCAGCAGTTGTTTTGGTTTCTTCCAGTAGGAAGACTTGTACACCAGAAGGGACTCCACAGTTCACCGTGGAATCATTTGGAGGCTGACAATCTACATCAGGGGGAAAGACTTCTTATTTACCTGATCTGCACTGCATCCAGACAGTGTCTCTCTGAATTCTCTCTACTTGAACTCATGAACTTCTCATATGTTGACTGGAGCTGTTCAAGAGGGTATGGAGTACATTGTAATTTTATAATTTAATCCACCGTGTCCCACAGCATCTCTGACAAACTCTAGAGGCCAAGGCAATTACAAAGGTCTAGTCATACAGAGAAGAGTGGTGCCATGCAAGAAAGGCAAATCAAGCTCTATGGGGACAAGATATCATACCTCTGCCATCACTGGAAAACCTGATCTGGCGCAGGACTTGAACCTAAGATAATAGGTGGGTTGTTGTCACATTCCAGATATTTCTATGGAAGGTGGGTGGTTTGAAGTCGTCATTGAGAAGCAGTGATTTCTGAGCAGAGAAATGACACAGAAACAGAAAACTAAAAGGATATGGCCAGATAGAAGAGAATTCCAGTCTCCTGAGAGCATTCTGTTTCACTCAGGCAGGGTTTCATTGTCTGATGACTAATCTGTTGTGTTCCGAACACAAGTCAAGCTGACATTGTTATCTTTGTAAAATCCAGTCCTAGTGATATTGTGTTACTGTAAAAAAAAATTGGCCTCAATATAGGATGGCGTTAGTCCAATCCTGTATTTCACAATGAGCTTGCCAATAAATAAACATGCACAAGACTTTGAGGGCTTGAAGTTTGGGTTATTTCATTCTAGTGGGAAAACGATTCCCATGTTTATCATAGCACAGACTGCAGACAAAGACAGTGCAACTCCCTCACCCCACTTAACCTCTCCACACAGGAAGTTTGGTCTTAAAGTAAAATACTTTTAAACAGCATGTAATATCCTCAAACACCCAAAGAGTCTAAGTGTGACCTTAGGTTTAAAAGAAAAGTTTTAAGAGCTACAAAAGAAAAAGTAATGGCCAAATCTGACCAAGAAGCAGATTGCCTGTAGAGCAACAGGGGACCTTTGGTTAGCTTTTCCTTATGCCAAGAAGCTCCATGTTTATTTTTCATTCCATAGGAATACACTTTTGTAAAACCAATCATTAGTTTATCTCTATTGCATGTACATGCGTTTATAAGGATCTGGAACAGTGATGTGAAATAAAGGTACCACAGAGAATGGTTTAAATCCAAAGCACTTTCTACTGCATGTCTTCCGTACATTTCAGAAATTCCATGCACATACTCCAGTTGGCTAGAAACGCTGCTGTTTGCCTAAGTCCTCCAACTGCTCTGAGACACTTTGTCCCCAGTGTTATGGTAAAAGTCAAACACTGTGGTTCCCCGAGGGGCATAGTGGCAGGCCATGAGAGCCAGTGGGTCACAAAACCACAGCGGACCACGAAGGCAGCTGGTCTTAGGCAGGGAGCCACAAAGCAGATGAGAGAAAGAGACCTATTAGGCAGGCCATGAAGAGAAAGTGGGTATTTATTTAGTGGATTATGTAAAGGAAGAAGAAAGAGGGAGAAGGGGAGAAGGGGAAAGAGGAAAGAGAAAGAGAGAGAGAATCAGAGGAAACAGAGAGGGTAAAAGGGAGAAGTGCAGAGAAGGGAGAGAGGCAGAAGCTGCCTCTTCAGATGGGGGAAGTGGGCAGGGCTTGTCTCTTAAAGGGACAGGATAGAACATTACATTCCCATCTCTTTTTTGTAATAAAAAGGTGGCAGGTTAGGCACAACAGGTTAAAGGAATTGGGATGGCAGATTCTCAGGACTGGTTTCTGTTTATTTGTAGACATCATCTTGGGAGGGAACTTGAGAAAGCTAGGTGCTGATAACATCCTGGCATCACTGGTCTCCTTGCTCCTGTCTGGTGTTTGTGGAATGGAAATGTCTGATGTCTTTTACACCTGTTTAAGGTATTGGCAGAAAAGAGGAAAAAGTTAAGTTTAGGAAAAAAAAACTAGGACCAGGGAATTGAGAGAGATATATCTGACCTGTTTAAGGTGGGTTCTTCAATTTGGCTCTCTGGAACTCACAAGAATTCTTTAAGTTTGTGAAAACATAAGTTTTAGACATATGCATTGTATAAACAGTAGCATATTTAGGTCAGAATGACTGTGACAGATGTTTTTGCACAATGAAAAGTATTTTTATGGAAAGCAGCATGAGAGAGAAATTTCATTAACTTCTATTTGTTCTCATACCTTTATAACTTGCAGGTACACACCTTAATAATTTGTATTTGTGTTTTACTAAAATTTGTTTGGTGAGGTTGTCCTTTTAAGCTGACAAAACCTCTCAGCTGTCAAACTGGATTAGAGATAAATTTTACTTGAGTTACTGGTTAAAATACAACAGAGAACTGACTTGGTTGGCACCTAGAACTATTCCTCGGGGTCCTCCATGGTCGCTGAGGGTCATATTTTTCTTTTGCTGTTTAGCACAGGGCCTGCCAGGCTCCAGAGGATCCTGTGGGCTAATAAATCTGTAGGAAGACAAGCCTACCTTGACCTGAGCAGCTACACTGTCGATTCTGGTGATTCTGTCCACTGTCTGGAGATCTTCAGTTTAGATGAAAGGCAATTTTTCCCAGTGGTCAGTGCTTGGCAGTTGAAACAAATTGTGGATGAATCTTGTTTTGTGCTCATTTGTCTTCTGTCTTTTTTGGACAAAATAGAGTGCTGCTGCTAGGAGCTAACCTGTCTCTTTTTATTGTGAAGAGTTTTTAATAATTAAATATTTAAATGCCATATTCCCCAGTCTCTGAGCAGTTGAGGGCTGTTTACCGGGTATAAATGAGTTACAATTACAGTACAGAATCTGCGTGGAGAGCTGAGTCTGAGCTTGACTGTACTGGCTCTCAACAGGGAAAACAGGGGTGGATTAGTTGACTTAAAATACATACTAATTTAAAACGTGACACTTATTGTTTTGTAGTCAGGAATGAGATGCAGTGAACAGACAATTATAACATTTAACAGTAAACATAGGTGTATTTAAGTTACATGTATGCACACACATAGTGAACAGGAATTGGGCAAAATGGATGCTCGTAGTGGGTCCTACCAAAGGCATGCCACTGCTCAAAACACACATGTAACACAGTCAGAACAGTGGGGAGAGGGGCAGGCAGGGAATACTTCAGTAAAGATGGCGGAACTTGATCACCTGACCTGGCTCTCAGTTAAGATGGCCGTGAAGTCACCTGACCTCAGTTAAGATGGTGGTAAGGTCACCTGACCACAGTCAAAATGGTGGCAGTCACATGTTGTATGAAGAAGCCACATTTTTTTTGAGTTTTAAACATAATAACAAAGAGACATAGAGACATGATCTGCCCTGTTGCTAAGCCGCCGCACCACAAGTTGTGGTAGGAGCAAAGGCTGAAACTGCAAACAGCTGCCTCGCAGATCCAGCGAAATTTTTCAGTTGCCACAGGACCAGTAGCAGTGGCAGGGACAGTCTGAGGAAAAGCAGAGCTGGCAGGACACCAGCAGTTTGAGGACATTTACAGTTTGAGGGTTTATACCATAGCTGAAATGTGAAAACCCACAAAAACAGCGAACAAACATCGTAGGGCCTGTAGAAGAATGTCCTCTCTTTGGGGGGCGGGCTGTTAAAGCCTGACTGGCTCCAGGCTGGGTGACTCAGAAGCCAGAGGCAAGAGACCGCTCTGAGTGGTCTCTCATGGTGGGGACCACTTATGAGTGATGCAAAAAAAAAGAAGAAAAGAAAAGAGAAAAGGAAAAATCCAAGGGACCCTGGGCTCCAAATTGAAAGCACCACACTAATCTGATTAGTCTGGTCACATTTTTAGCTATGAGAAGTAACCAGAGATGAATGTCAGCTGTGAAGGCTATGGATGGGTGCTGGAAAGGGAAAACTCACCATCAAAGCTGCTGGTGTGTGTAGAGGTCGGCGTTCAGGCAGACAGAATGCAAAGCTGTTGTAAAGAAACCTGGTTACTGAGCCCAGGGTTCCATGCTTCCACAGCCGGCCAGCCTGTGGGCCAGAAGGAACAAGAAGACAGCCTAGATAAGTCATGAGCATGAATGTTATGGTAAAAATAAAATGCTATGGTTCCCTGAGGAGTACAGCAGCAGGACACGAGAGCCAGTGGGTCCCAAGACCACAGTGGGCCACTGTCCCAGTCCCAGGCAGGGAGCCACACAATGGGTGAAAGACAGAGATTTATTAGGCATGCCATGCAGAGAAATTGGGTATTTCTTTAGTGAGTTATAGAGGGGAAAAGGAAAGGGAGAGGGGAGAAGGAAGAAAAGCAGAGAGAGAAAGAGGGACAAAGAGAGGGGAGGAGAAAAGAGCAGAGAAGGGAGAGAGACTGCGTCTCATCTTGCAAATGTATTAAGCAATAACTTAGAGAGCTTCCAGATTTTGTTCAGAGCTGAAGCTTAATATGAATTTGGTAATTGCTCTGAGGGATACATCCACTATTTGATAATTAAAACATTCAATGATGTATGCGAAAATTGCAAATTCATATCAAGTTCATATATTGTGGTCTTTAAAGACTTATTTATTATCTTTTTGTGTTGATGTGTATGCCTACATGTGTTTGCATGTACCATGGAATCAGAACAAGGTGCTGGGTCACCTGGAACTGAAATTGCAGGTTTGTGAACTGTGTTCGTGTATGCTACAAGAGCAGTAAGTGCTTTAAACCACTAAGTCATTTCTCCAGCCATAGTGTTTAACTCCTTAAAATGAACAAATAAAATCTTTTTTAATGTAAGAATTAGAAACTGGCGGGGCCGGGCGATGGTGGCGCACACCTTTAATCCCAGCACTCGGGAGGCAGAGGCAGGCGGATCTCTGTGAGTTCGAGACCAGCCTGGTCTACAGAGCTAGTTCTAGGACAGGCTCCAAAGCCACAGAGAAACCCTGTCTCAAAAAACATAAAATAAATAAATAAATAAATAAATAAATAAATAAATAAATAAATAGAATTAGAAACTGGATTCATCTTGAGAAAACTCTCACCGAAGAAATAAAGTTCTTTAAACCATAACACAGGAAACTAAAATATGAATAAGAACATTTGAATAGCATTGTTAATAATCCATCTGGCATGGGTCACATGACCCTACTTTTAGAGCATTGCATGAGCGTCCATTCATAGATTGTTCACAGCTGCTAAACTCTTTGCGATTTTGCTTTTTATGATAAAAACAAATCAACAAGATTTTGTTCACAATACAAAAACAGTAGGCCTGTAAGAAAGCTGGGTTTATCCAATTAATCCCTTTTCTTGCTATTTAGACAGATTATTTATTCATGCTGAGCCACACTTTTTCTCAGCTAAAACAAGAGTACAATAAAGACAGAAGTATTTGAATCAAGCATTATCCTACTTGTAAAGTACTTGACAGTGCCTAGATCATAGTAGGTATTTACAGGATATCTGTGATTAGATTTTGTTCAACAATGAAGAAACTTCATTTCTGCATTGTAAGAGGTTTATTGATACATCATTTCTACTTATAATAAAGTCATATACATAGATAGATAGATAGATAGATAGATAGATAGATAGATAGATAGATAGGATAGGATAGATATTTCTATTTATATAATAAATTCCTATTCCAGGGCAAGAAAAAGCACTCCCACACATGGGTTTTTGCCTTAAGCCTGGCATCTGGAGCAGAATCAAGCCCAAGGGGGTCTGTTTATTGCATGGTACCATCCTGCCCAGCCAGCGGGGCAGTCACCCTGCACTCAGACACCAGATTGTGCAGCGCTTCTGTTTGGAAGGGGGCCCAGGGTGTGAAGCTGTGGAAATAAAGCACTCAAGCATGGGTTTGTGAATGGAAGTGACACGGCCTCTGCTCTACCCTCATTTCAGGCAGGCTCTCTAAGTCAGTCACAGGGATGAGCACACAACACGGTGTAAACAGAGAAGCTGCACTGTCCAAAAATGGGACATAAATTTTACCTCAGGACCTGTGAGAGGAGGCCCATCCCCACATGGTTGTGAGTTCTCTCCGTGTTTGTGTGTTCTTTCATACAGATGGAGAAAAAATACAGGTGTTTTCTTTGTTTGTATTAAAGGAGTTCAAGGGTCAAAATGTCATCTTTTCATTAACTTCAGAAAGTTTCCTTGATGCCCAAGCTGTTGTATTTTTGCCACAGTAGTCAGTACCTGCAAGTGCAGTGACAATCTGCTTTCCTGAGCAGGACACTGAGCAGAGAACACAGGTTTCTGTGCTATCACAGTGGTCACAGGTGGGAAGGAACACAGTTCTTCCTCCTAAACCTCAGTCTCCTGGTTCTCCTCCATAATTAGATACAAAATTTCCAACCATTTCTTTCAAGGTGGCGTCTGTTTGTACATCCCTTTTCCTGTTTTTCTCCATTCCCAAGGTTAGAGGATGGTGACTCAAGTTCATGATATGGTACAATGGGCCGGCCCAGGATTCTCCCAGCGTCCCTGGCAAGGACAGTACTCCAGTGCTGATGTCAGATATTTCTCAGTTCTGCTACATCTCTAACTGTGTGCTGTTCAGGATTGCAGGTGTATTAGTTACTTTGCTATTGCTATGAGAGAATACCATGGCCCGAAAGAACAGTACTCAACTTCATATGGAAGAGGAAAAAAAAAAAAAAAAAAAACCCAGGATAGCAAAAGCATTCTGTACAATAGGGGAACCTCTGAATGCATTACAATCCCTGTATTCAAACTCTGATAGAGAGTTTCAGTACTAAAAACAGACTGGTATTGGCATAAAAACAGACAGGAGGACCAATGGAAACAAATCGAAGATCCAGGTATCAATCGGCACACTTACGAACACCTGATTTTTGACAAAGAAGTAAAAATATATACAATGGATAAAAAAGCATATTCAGCAAATGATGCTGGCATAACTAGACATCAACATACAGAAGAATGAAAATAGATCCATATCTATCACATATCTATCACAATGCACAAAATTCAAGTCCAAATGGATCAAAGGCCTCAATATAAAATCAACCACACTAAACCTCATAGAAGAGAAAGTGGGAAGTATGCTTGAATATATTGACACAGGTGACCACTTCCTAAATATAACCCCAGTAGCACAGACTCTGAGAGAAACAATTAATAAATGAGACTTCCTGAAACCGAGACGCTTCTGCAAAGCAATGGAGATGGTCAACAAGACAAAACAGCAGCCTACAGAATGGGAAAAATTTTTACCAATCCTGACGGGGAACCTCCACCAGCACAACCCCATATCAGACAGAGGACTGATCTCCAAAACATACAAAGAACTCAAGAAACTGGTCATCAAAAGAACAAATAATCCAATTTAAAAAGTGGAGTACAGACCTAAACAGAACTCTCAATAGAGGAATCTAAAATGGCTGAAAGACACTTAAGGAAATGCTCAGCATTCTTAGCCATCAGAGAAATGAAAATCAAAACAACTCTGAGATTCCATCTTACACCTGTTAGAATGACCAATACCAAAAACACTGATGATAACCTATGCTGGAAAGGATGTAAGGTAAAGGGAACACTCCTCCATTGCTGGTGGGAGTGCAAACTGGTACAGCCACTTTAAAAATCAGTAGGGCAATTTCTCAGAAAATTAGGAAACAAGGCCTCAAGACCCACTTTTTGTTATATATCCAAAGGATGCTCAGTCGTACCACAAGGACATGTGCTCAACTGTGTTCATAAAAGCCTTGTTTGTCATAGCCAGAACCTGGAAACAACCTAAATACCTCTCAACCGAAGAATGGAAAAGGAAAATTTTGTACATATTACTACACAGCAGATAAAGTAATAACATCTTGAAATTTGCAAGCAAATGGATGGATCTAGAAAAGATCATATTGAGTGAGGTAACCCATACCCAGAAAAACAACTATCATATGTGCTCACTCATAAGTACGTTTTAGACATAAAGCAAAAAAAGACTACAATTCACAATCCCAGAGAACCTAGACAACCTAAGAGAGACATACATGTATCTAATGCACATGGGAAGTAGGAAAAGACAAGATCTCCTGAGTAAATTGCGAGCATGGGACCATGGGAAAGGGTAGAAGAGGGGGGAACAGAGAAAATAATTAAAACAATTAAAAAAGAATGTGTAGGAACCTACAATAAAAAAGGATACTATGACCAGAGCACCCTATAGAAGTGCTAACTCAGACTTATGGTTCCAGAGGGTAAGAGTTATCACCATCATGATGGGAAATTGTGGCAGCAGGAAGGCCTGACAGCTGGAGCAGTAAGCTGAGAACTCACATCTTACCAAGCAGGGAATGAACTGGGGATGGTGTGATGGCTTTGAAAACTCAAAGCCCACCCTTAAAGACATTCTTCCTCCAGCAAGGCAGTACCTTGTAAACGTACCCAAACAGTGCCACCAACTGAGGACCAAGTATTCAAACATCTGAGTCTACTGGGGGGCATTCTCATTTCAATGGCCATAGTGGTCAAGAACTTCTAGGAAGCCCAAACACCAATGGAATCCTTATTGAACAAAATACGGGCAAACAGCCCATTTTCCACATCCATTTCAGTCTATTTAATTTACAATCTCCCGAGAAAAATCAGGCAGACCTTTCCAAGAACTGCACTCCCATATTTTTGGAGATATATGTGAAGAGATTTTTAGTCTTTCCACCATGCTCTATCCTAATGGATGGGGAGCCTAGGCCAGGGTGACGTCTGAAGCTGACTTCTGTCTCCTTTGGAATGGTCTATTCTTGAGGATCTCCAACCGAAACATCTGACCCTCTTGAAGCTTCACTAATTCAGGTCTGTGTAAGAGTGGGAAACTAGCCAGACAAACATATGTACTTTCCAGACCTATAAGGGGAAGAGAAAAGTAAAAGATTTCTCTGCCCCTAAACATTCCTTCCATGGGAATTTCCCATTGACATCTACAAGTTAGTGGTGGTCACTGGGTAGTTCTTTCCTTGATAGAAAGTCCCAGATAGACCTGTTAACCAGTTAGCTCTGTGTACAAGGGACAAGTTAACATGTTATTACGTTATGTATGTTTGTCTGTGTTGTGTGACTTTTCCTAAGGAGTTGTAGCCAAATGTCTACTCATCTCAGACAGGGCAGGAGCAATAGACCAAAGAAACAATTGCAGTGAACCAGTGAGTTTGTTAGGGTTTCTTGCTTAGTGTGACCGAAGGATTACTTATACAAGAATGAATAACTCAAAGGCACATACATCCCTAAAAATCCTACCCTGGCATGAGTGATACACAAAAGCTTCATCTCTAGATCCCACTTGTTGCATGACTTGCAGAGAGGTCTGAAAGTCCTCTCTACTCAGCAATGGTTTTTACTCATATAACCTGGGGGAGGGCTCTATGAATCTTGTAAGTATCAGAAGTTTCCTGAAACTAAGTTTTGTTTACTTCCTGATGTAAATTTCTTTTTTTCCCCATGTCAAACATGAATTTCCCCAGTGGAACTATATACTACAAGGATTCATGAAATATTTTTGGCATTTTCTTTTCTTTAGGAAAACAAAAAAAAAGTTGTCCAAATAGAAATCAACATGAACTCTGTTTTTACCTCTGGGTTACTACTTTTTGCTATATATTTTTAAATTGTATCATCTGACTTTCAACTTCAATAAAAATAAAGAGGCCTGCCATGGTGGACTGTGTCTATAATCTTTTTGCACAGGAGAGAAAAGTGGGATAAGTCACACATTTGAGGCCAGCCTGGACTACAAGGATGAGGAGAAAGAATGAAGTAAAAGAAGGAAGGAAGGGAGGAAGGAAGGAAGGAAGGAAGGAAGGAAGGAAGGAAGGAAGGAAGGAAGGAAGGAAGGAAGGGAAAGAAAGAAAAAAGAAAGAAAATGGAGAGCTGGGACAGGAGGAAGTACAAGTGGAAGAAGAGACAGAAAAGAAGTAGCAAAGGCCTGGGCAAAGAAAGTAGAGAATGATAATGTCACACTATTTATAGATTACAAGCTCAGAATATTTTAATCATAAATTTAGCCTAGTTTCTGAATTCTCTAAGCACCTTTTCTCTTTTCCCCCAAAGAATATAAAACAAAGTGGATAGATGATGGTTTCTACTTTTGTGACATGACCTACATATCTCAACAAATGTGTCCTTTTAGTACTATTTTGGAAGGACCATATTTTAATGTATTCAGAGTGGCATTGGAAACATTCTTCTCAAGCCGTATCATCCTATTTTGAGTAAAGATGGTGCTCCCAGCTGAACCTCAGCTGACTTTGAAATGCAGAGGCTGGTTGACTGGTGGTTGATTTGATGGTGGCCCTCGGGCATTTCTTTGCAAGAGTTGATAAGCCTGAACACAAGGGAACCCTCAAAGATTTAGGTCAGGGACCTAGAGATTCTCAAAATAACAGAACAGAAGGAATAAAGATCATTGATGTTTTATGTCCACCTAAGGACGATGTCAGATGACCACAGGAGTTGTGTTTCTTATGGGATTTTCCTAGCCTGTTGGTAATTTTACTAATTCTATTAATGTTGAGTCAGACAGCTCAGACTTAGCTTTATTAATAACCTTCTTCTAACACACTTCTCCTCTTCATAAGAGGAGAACTAACTACCTTGCCTTCCATAGATAACTACAACATAATCAATGATTTTTATGTACTTGGTAATGGGTTAGGGAGAATGGCTTAACAGATTTCTATTTTTAAGTACACCAGTGCTGTGAACAATCCTTTGACACTTGGTTTAGACACCAGGACTTTGTTGCGCAAAACTCTTCCTGAAGTAATTTGAAAAAAGTACATACCTACTCCAGACAGGAAACCAATAAGAGAACAAAGTACAGCAATCACCAAAGTCCAACTTGGTGGACCAGTAAGTTCTATCATGGTTCTTTACAGGATTATGGCTTAAGGGTTGCTTACTAGAGCAGAAGTGACTCAAAGATAGATGCATCACTATAAGATTACTCCAGGATGACTGACAGCTCACAACAGCTGGAACTATAAATTTCACTGAATGACTTCCAGGAGGCCCAACAGGTTTGATGGTGTTCTTTCCAGGTATCCCAGTTGTTCTGAGACTCTTCCAGAGAGTTTATCTGCTCTTTGTTTACTGCATGCAGTTCATCTGGTCTCTGTTTCTTTAGGCAACTCAGTTGGTCTCAGCCTCTTCCAGCTTATCTGAGAATGTCTCTCAGGTCTTACAATTTAAATATCCTTGGAGAGAAAGGATGCTAGTGAATCTGATCAGTTTCAGGAATTTCCTTCAGCTATTGAGAAGTTTACTTTCTTATCATGATGAACATCCCTTCAAGGTAGAAGGTTTTATCTCCCCTTAGAACTGAGGTTTTCAATATATGGGTTATAACCATTTTGTGGGTCAAATTGCCCTTTCACAGGGATCATATAAAACCATCAGAAAACACAGATATTTACATTATAATCCATAAGAGTAACAAAATTACATTCATGTGGAAGCAATGAAAATAATTTTATGGTTGTGGATCACCACTATATTAATGGAGGAACTATATTAAAATGTCATAGTGAGAGGACCAGGCCAAAGACAAGTTCCCAGTAACTCAGTTAAAATTTAGTCCTCAGTCCCTACCTCTTGAAAGCGGACAGGCAGTTTCTGTGGAAGCCACAAACAAAGGACAATCAATCACCACAGCACTGACAGAAGGGGTCGCCAGGGAAACTGCATGTACCAGACCTAAGTCAGACCCCATAGTATCTCAAGGCAATGACCAAATAAGGACAGACTTGCCCAAAGATGGAAAAGCTCTAGCCTGACCCAGTCCAGGCTAACCCTAATCAATCAGAAATATACTAGTCTGCTTGCCACTAACACAAGCCAATCCTATATAGAATGACTTCACTCCCTATAAAATCCCTTTAGCTGTTTCTAAAAGGAGCCTGTGAGCTTCTCTCAAGGTCTCCATTTTGCCTTGGTGTCAGATGTACAGCACCAGCATGCTGGACCTCTTTTTATTCTCTAGAATTGAATGCTCTTGCCAATTACATACATGTGTTGCCATCTTTTTAGGGACTGCTCATGGAACCTAACATCAGCATTAGGAAGGTTGAATGAAGGAGGAGGGGCCTCATTGTTGTTCTCGGCTACCCAGCCCCAAAATAATCACACAGAAAACTGTATTAGTTAAAACACTGCTTGGCTCATTAGCTCTAGCTTCTAATTGGCTAATGCTTACATCTTAATTTAACCCATTTCTATTAATCTGTGTATCAACACGAGGCTGTGGCTTACCAGCAAAGACTTCTCCAAGATACCAGCTCCAAGGCCTCTCTCTCTCTCTCTCTCTCTCTCTCTCTCTCTCTCTCTCTCTCTCTCTCTCTCTCTCTCTCTCTTTCTATCTTCCCTCCACACTCCCTTTATTTCGATAAAACTCCCACTTAAAAACATTTCATTATTCTGTGTATGCACATGTGCTCACGTGCAGGAATGCATTCACTAGCACGTAGGCACATATGCCACGGTCTGTGTGCATGGAGGTCAGAGGGCAGCCTTGAGGAGTCNTCTCTCTCTCTCTCTCTCTCTCTCTCCCTCTCTCTCTCTCTATCTATCTCTGTCTAACTTCCTTCTCCCATCATTCAGTCCAGTTTTCCCTACCTACCTAAGTTCTGCCTTATCAATAGGCCAAGATAGTTTCTTTATTCATTGACCAAGAAAAGCAACACACAGACAGTCTGAAGGACGACCCAGGAGTAGAGGTATAAAAGGTTGCTGGGCAAAATAAAGGTTGTTGTTCTTCCACCTAAAGAGAAGCCTCCATGTTTCAATCCTGGCAAACTACCTTGTTGGTTCAAGGTCAATATGCCCAATTGAATATGTCCAAAGCATTGCTGACTCTTTCAGACTGCAGATAATTTTATGGTTGTGGATCACCACTATATTAATGGAGGAACTATATTAAAATGTCATAGTGAGAGGACAGTCTCACTGTCTCAGCTGTCTGCATAGCCTGTGAGAGAATAAGTCTGGCAGCAGTAGCTATGGTGGCAAAGCTCTGCTCCAGTTGCCTTCTGGCCCCAGCTGCACTCACTTTGGATCCAAACTGCATGGAATGGAGTAAAACTCAGGGAGGCAGGCTCACTGCTCCTGCTCTGGAACCATTGAAGGGGCCCCACTTTAACAATCTTTTAGGGGAGTGTGGGCACCATCAACCTGTCTGGCTACTTCCTGCTGAGTGGGGGTGCTGCATTCTTGGGAGTATTTTACATCAACATTTCAGGGGGTCTAGGAAATTCAAACCACATAAATTTGCAATGAATCCACAGATTCTCAACCGCTGTGGAGACAAAAGCAAAACCTCTTTTCCAAAGAATCAAATCCTTAGGCCCATATTTTAAAGTCAAAATACCTTTCTTAGCAGTTCCCAGATCAAATATCTTTCTCCAGTCCAGAATACAAAAGATAACACAATCAACACAATAACATATATCTCTATACTTTCTATCTTTTGAGGCCCTCAATTCACCTTCCTGCCTCCTTTTTATTTCTTTCCTACTGGCCAATCTTCCAGAAGGCATCCCTCAGAGCATCTCTGGGGATGAAGACACACATACTCCTTTTAATCTGACTTGGCTTGTTCATAGTCTGGAACATTTAAACTCCCTCCTGTACAAAACCTTTGACTGATTCCTTGTTACTTTCATGTCTTGTTGCTTTAAGAGTTTCAGTTACTTTTTGAGGCCTTTCAATTCACCCTCCCACCTCTTTATACTTGCTTATCTTTTGGAGGATGTCCCTCAGAGTTATCTTTGGGGGTGAAAAATAAAAACACTTTACCTTCTCCAATATGCTTCTCAATTTAGCTGGTGTCTGGAGCGACCCCTGTTCCCGCATCCCTACTTTCCAGATCTCGGTGGGACCTCCACTTGCTGCTGCCAACATAGCCTGGATAGCTGAGACTAGCAGGGGGTGCCAGGATTGAGACAGGGAGGCTTCTTTTCAGGTGGAAGAACAGCAACCTTTATTTTGCCCAGCAAACTTTTATACCTCTACTCCTTCCGTGGAGACCCACTGGCCAGAAAGAACACAAACATCCTTGCCAATTACAGACTACAAGGAAGTTCTGCTGGGGGGTGGGGGCGGTGAGGGCAGCTGGAACATAACAATTTCTAACATCCTAGGTTTTAGTAAATTTCCCCTAGAACACCTTGTTGTTTACCACCTGTTTAGCATCTTATGTCTCAACAAACTTTCCTCCAAGATGTAAGGTTTTAGTTTTGGAAGAAACCTATACACAGCAGCTTTAAATAGCAGAATTGAGCATTATGCATACTTGCACTGAATGTTGAATTTGTTTTAATTGATACTGTGTAACATTGATGACAGAATTTAATTATAACCAACTTTACATCTGAGAACATTATTTTTTTCTTTTTTTATTTATTTTTTAAATTTATTTATTTATTAAAGATTTCTGTCTCTTCCCTGTCACTGCCTCCCATTTCCCTCCCCCTCCCCCAATCAAATCCCCCTTCCTCTTCAGCCCTAAGAGCAATCAGGGTTCCCTGCCCTGTGGGAAGTCCTAGGACCACCCACCTCCATCCAGGTCTAGTAAGGTGAGCATCCAAACTGCCTAGGCTCCCACAAAGCCATTACTTGCAGTAGGATCAAAAACCCATTGCCATTGTTCTTGAGTTCTCAGTAGTCCTCATTGTCTGCTATGTTCAGCAAGTCCAGTTTTATCACAGGCTTTTTCAGACCCAGGCCAGCTGGCCTTGGTGAGTTCCTGATAGAACATCCCCATTGTCTCAGTGTGTGGGTGCCCCCCTCGCGGTCCTGAGTTCCTTGCTCGTGTTCTCTCTCCTGCTCCTGATTTGGACCTTGAGATTTCTGTCTGGTGCTCTGTCTCTGTCTCCTTTCCTTGCCTGATGAAGGTTAATATTCAGGAGGATGCCTATATGTTTTTCTTTGGGTTCTCCTTATTTAGGTTCTCTAGGATCACTAATTATAGGCTCAATGTCCCTTATTTATGGCTAGAAACCAAATATGAGTGAGTACATCCCATGTTCCTCTTTTTGGGTCTGGCTTACCTCACTCAGGATAGTGTTTTCTATTTCCATCCATTTGCCTGCAAACTTCAAGAAGTCCTTGGTTTTTACTGCTGAGTTGTACTCTAATTTGTATATATTCCATACTTTCTTCATCCACTCTTCATTTGAAGGGCATCTAGGTTGTTTCCAGGTTTTGGCTATTACAAACAATGCTGCTATGAACATAGTAGAGCATATACTTCTGTTGTATGATAAGGCCTCTCTTGGGTATATTCCCAAGAGTGGTATTGCTGGGTCCAGTGGTAGGTTGATCCCGAATTTCCTGAGAAACTGCCACACTGCTTACACAACCCACTGACTGGGAGAAGATCTTCACCAACCCCGCAACTGACAAAGGTCTGATCTCCAAAATATATAAAGAACTCAAGAAACTAGACCGTAAAAGGCTAATCAACCCAATTATAAAATGGGGCACTGGGCTGAACAGGGAATTCTCAACAGAAGAAGTTCAAATGGCCAAAAGACACTTAAGGTCATGCTAAACTTCCTTAGCGATCAGGGAAATGCAAATCAAGACAACTTTAAGATACCATCTTACACCTGTCAGAATGGCTAAAATAAAAAACACCAATGATAGCCTTTGCTGGAGAGGTTGTGGAGAAAGGGTTACACTCATCCATTGCTGGTGAGAATGCAAACCTGAGAACATTATTTATTCATGTTTAAACAATTTTGGTCATCCAAATGTCCTCAGACCATCTATAAATATGGGAGATGAGCAACCAGTAAGATCCACTGCCCAAGTCCATGTTCTCTTGCTTGCCAGATTATCCAGATTTGGATAACATGAGAACTGGAGTCTCACCAGTCTCTCCTTTACAGGCTTTATTCTTCATTTTAAATAACTTAAATCATTTTTCTCAGTGTATCAAAAGATAAATGAAGTTACCAGGACTTTTCAAATTTCAATGTTTGTTGTTTCATAGCCTTTATTACACAGAGAAAAATGGACAAATCTCTGAACCAATCTATGAAATCCAAAAGTACTGACTCAGTGACGCAGGGAGATAGGCAACCAGGTGACTATGGGCAGGAGCCACATGGATCACAAGTTGTGTTGACGATAGACTATGAACAGGGAAACAGCTGTGACTAATAGAAGAGGTCCTGACAGTAATGGACACTTGTGCGTCTATCTTCTAATTTACTCACTAATCACTTACGAAATACTTTTCTTTCTTAGACCATAAACAAAATGAATATAGTGTAACAACGGAACTTATAGTACAATAAAGAATGAGAGTTAAGCAAAAGTTCAGTAAGACAGTAAATTCTTAAAAAAAAATACCTGAATACTTTTTAAAAAATTGTTAATCATAGCAAACATTTTTCTGTGTTTTCATTTCATTAGTTGGGGGTTTTGTTTTGGATTTTTGACTTGATCTCCCATAGCCCAGGCTGGATGACTCTTTGTTGATCCTGTTGTATACATTTGAATTATTCCTATTTTACAACTAAACCCACCACAAATATTTTCATATTTTTGTGTTATTTATGTGGTGATTTGAAAGAAAAAAAAAGGCCTTCAAAGGGAGTGGCACTATTGGGTTGTATAGCTTTGTTGGAGTAGGTATGGCCTTGTTAGAGGAAGTGTGTCGCTGTAGAGGCAAGTTCTGTGGTCTTATATCTGCTCAAGCTTTGCTCAGTGTGACATTTTAATCTGCTTCCTGTTGCTTTTGCATATGAAGCATGTCACCATGCTCTCTGCCATGATGATAATACAGTAAACCTCTGAAACTATAAGCTCTTGCCCCAACTAAACGTTTTCCTTTGTGTTGCCATGGTTATGGTGCACTTTCACAGCATTAGAAACCCTAACTAAAACATTTTACAATCATATACTTGTATTCTTTTGAATAAATACTTATAAATAGAGGATGGATTAAATGGTAAGGTATGTTTAACTTTGAAAGAAATTGCCAAATCATTTTCTAAAACACTTGTTCTATTTTCTATTCTTATGCATGTGTTTGGGACACTTCATTTTTGCTAACACTTAACCAATATTTTTAGGTTTAAACCTAATAGACATGAAGTATATTCCATCTAGTCCTAAACTGAGTATTTTCTAATAATGTTCACTATCTTTTCATGTAGTTAATTTACCTCTATATATTTCAGTTTGTGAAATATCTTTACAAACAACATGCCCATTTTTACTTAATTACTTTGTTTGTTTTTTTTCAAGGTATCTCTTTTTTTAATTTATTTATTTCTTTATTAATTAATTAAAGATTTCTGTCTCTTCCCCACCACCTCCTCCCCTTTTCCTTCCCCTCCCCCTATCTATTTCCCCTCCCTTTTCAGCTCAAAGAGCAATCAGGGTTCCCTGCCCTGTGGGAAGTCCAAGGACCACCCACCTCCATCCAGGTCTAGTAAGGTGAGCATCCAAACCGCCTAGGCTCCCACAAAACCAATAGGTGCAGTAGGATCAAAAACCCATTGCCATTGTTCTTGGGGTCTCAGTAGTCCTTATTGTCCGCTATGTTCATTTATCAGGCGATGAAAGGAGACAGAGACAGAGACCCACATTGGAGCACCAGACTGAAATCTCAAGGTCCAAATCAGGAGTACCAGGAGAGAGAGTACGAGCAAGGAACTCAGGACTGCGAGGGGGGCACCCACACACTGAGACAATGGGGATGTCCTATCGGGAACTCACCAAGGCCAGCTGGCCTGGGTCTGAAAAAGCCTGGGTTAAAACCGGTCTCGCTGAACATACTTTGTTTTTTTAAAATTAAGGTTTGAGATGTCTTTATATTCTGGTTTCATATACTATATCAAATATATAATTTACAAATTATGTCTCCTTGTATGGAAATTTTTATTGTGATAATCTCATATTTAACGGTTTTGATTTTATAACATCTAATGTAATGTTTTATTTAGTGAATAGTGTCTCTTACATCATATCTAAACATTCTCTGCCATTGATCACAGAAGTTTTCTTTCAGGTTTTATCTTAGAATTGCATACTTTAAAAAAATTATTTTCTGTAATTGGATTTTTAGTATTCATGCTGCAGTAACTCAATTTACATTGTTTTGGGGACCTTGGGAATATCATGAAGAATCCATAATGTTCAAAACCAATTTCAAGAGGAATAAATCTGGAGTGTTTCTTTATTTGAGGATTCATAAAGCTCCAGTAGATAAGAAAGTGTGTGACGAATCTCAGTATAGCAGCATGGCAAACACCCAGAAAAACCAGGTGAGTGATGGGACAGCAGGCAGCCTAGGAAATACAGGGTTCAATCAGAAACACACATGCAAAACTTAGCAGATAAATGTTGATCCTTACCACATACCACCTAAAACCAGTTATTGTAATAGTCATTTAGGTTTTTTTTTTTAAATGTGACAAATAGAAACCTTACATGATGGGTAAGACAGACAAATTAGTTAGCATACCTCAAAAATAATGCTAGAGCTAAATAAAGATAAAGAACAAAAATGGAAAAAGTTTTCCTAAGATAAGCACATCACATACTTTTTAGACCAAACAGTGACAAGGGATGTCCTAAAAAAAGAACCAGTTTATACTAAATCAAAGGGAACTGTCATCATTTGAGAGAGTATTTTCTTATGCCAATTGTTTTCAAGCTTATTTTAGTCAGAGAATTTTTTATTTAAGGGAAATCATAAATCAAACAAAACTGAAATAATTTGGTGGAAGCTAGGGTGAGTAGACTACCCAAACTCATTTTCCTCCCTCACCCCACTCCATCTCTGTGTGCGTGCTGATGAATTGCTATTGTCAGGTCTCAAGATACTTCAGGAAGATTTGGCTTGAATTCATGTGGTTATTTGAGTGAATGTGGAGAACTCTTTAAGGTAAGCAAGAAATAAAACCAACAGCATGTACATTTTTAGCTTCATTATCTAATGAATTTCTCTAATAGAATGCTTCAATTTGGGTGTCTTAGAAACCATTTTTCCCAAAATCTGTAGATGGAAGTTTCTCTGTCCTACCCAGTCCCACAGCTGTTCAGTCCCAACGAAACACAAAAAGCTTATATTAATTATAAACTGGTTGGCTTATTAGCTCACGTTTATTACTAACTAGCTCTTACAACTTAAATTAACCCATAATTCATATCTATATTTAGCCACATGGCATGGTGTTTTACTCAGTGAGGCATTCTCATCTTGCTTCCTCTGCATCTGGCTAGTGACTGCTACTCAGTCTTTCCTCTTCCCAGAATTCTCCTGGTCTGGTAGCCCTGCCAGTACTTCCCACCTGACTACTGGCCAACCAGTGTTTTATTAAACCAATTCAACTGACACATCTGTACAGAGTATGAAGGCATTATTCCAGAGCAAAACTCCTTCCAAGGAAGGCTCTTTTCTTGTTCTTCCTGTTTCTGCTAATAGCAGACATCCCTTGGCATGGTTATGTAGCCATCTACCTCCACTTCCATCTTTACACGGCATTCTCCCTTGTGTCCCTGTGTCTCCATAGGGACATTTTGAAGGACATCAGTCCTACTATATTGGCCCATTCTACCCCTGTATGATATCATGCTAATAGTTCCAACTGCAATTACCCCATTTCAAATAGGGTCTTATTATGAAGTACTGGAGAGTTGGGATTTCAATATATTTATTTTGGAGTAGGTACAATTCAACCTGTAAAACAGAAATTTCAAATTATTTCTTTAAATCAATTGCACTAAATTTTACTTTCAGTCACAGTACTATAGGTTCCCCTTTTTCCCACATGGTAAGCATTATTAGATTTTTTTCTCTCTGATTTGATGACCACAAAATAATAAAGTTGGGCGTATTTTTATATGAACTAGATATTCTGATTTACTTGTTTATAAATTCATTATTCATGTTTTTGTCATTGTTTCTATTGCATTGTTACTTGCTCACTATTGATTTGGAGGAAGTATTTATAGTCTCCAATATCAACAGTGGCTGCCTAAATATTTGTTTTATTTTATATGCCTAGCAATCAAGACTCAGTTTTTAATCAATTAAACGTTCTTTCACAATTTCATGCATGTCTATACTGCATCCTAATTACTCTCACCTCCACCCTCTCATATATGCCTTTTACCCTATCAGTCACCCTTCCTTCCTACAAGTCCTTTTCCTCTGTGATATCACCTTACTTTGAATTCTCATCCACGGAGTTTAGCCAGGGCTGTCCCTCTGAATATAAGAGCTTGGTGACATACTAGTGAGTACACACCTGAAGTAAATGACGTCTTCTCCCAGACAACACCAGTAACTAATAGTCTGACAATGGAGGGTGGGACCTCAGAGCCCCTCTCCTTTTCATGACTGAATGTTGACAGGGCCAGTCATCTGTAGGTCCAGTTTTGGGCAGGAGATGGGGAAAATTAGAGGGGGGTAACAAAAACCAAAAGCGTATAAAAACCTATTACTTTGTGATTTAATTTAAAAATATAGTTAAGATAAAAGTTAGAAAGGATTACCCTTCATGCCTGGGTAATATTGCTGGTAAAAGGTATGTGGTGCCACCATATGAGGTGCTAAATAGGGAGGTCCCCACTGCAAGCTCTTGACATTCTTCTTCTTTTCCCACCAGAATCAACCTGGTTGCTGAAGACAATATATCCTCTGGTGCAAGATCTAAAGAAACAATATTGACCTGAGCTGAACCTTTCCCCCAGCTCGATTGCTTCCATAGTTCTGGAAGGTGCTTAACGTGTGGGTCCAGCACTCCGTCTCACTGCACATAATACCTTTTCTTTTCCATATTTATCTGAATCTAACCTTTCTCTCTCATGAGGCATTCAGTGGCACTCGGGGCCAAGAAGGATATTTTTTTTTTTACCTTAATGCCACATCAAAACTGCAATGGCCTTTTCTACAGGTGAGGTAGCTGTTAGAGTACACAGGGCTAAAATATCTGGGGTCAATTACTGCACACACTGTCTCTTGCCTACTGTGGAGCATAGCTGTATATCTTTGTTAAATTGAAAAATAGAATATTGAGGACATCTTCCCTGTTTCCCCTTATCCCCTGCTGCAATGTCTCTTATTGCTAATATCCCTCAGTATTGATTTTCTGTGGACTGCTTTCTTTGTTCCTCACCAATACCAATTCACTTTTGGTGAGTTGTCCATAATATTACTGTCACAACCAACTTTTAAAACCTTTCGGGGAACATCACAGCTTTCTGTATTATCCACTTCTAAGAAGTACAACTTGAAGCCAGTGTAAAAATGTATTTTAGTAAGTAATTAAAAATAATATAAATTTATAAATAAGTACATTTTACTGTCTTTCCATGGAAAAACACATTATGAAATCCAAAAATAGAAAATGAAACAAGAAATAAAACAGAAATTCTCTCGGGATCTTGCCAACAGACTGGAAATCCCCTTGAAGAAAATATTTTAAAATTAAGAAAGCAGCTGGGAGCATTTAGATCTTCCAAGATACTTCAACATTCCTGGTAGACTGTCATTTTAAGAGGGATTTGAAAACACATGCTTTAAAAAGAGCAGATTGATCAGCAAACAGAGTTCTGGAAAGTGGCTTTCTAATTAGTTATCAAAGCAGAAATTGCACAGCTATGTGCCTTTACACAGCCCCTTTCTTCTGAATCTTGCAGAGAGTATCTCAGGTTCCCATCTGATACTGTCCCATCCCTATTCCTATTTTCAAAAGGGTACAGGGCAAATTGGAAGGAAATGTTTTCTTCTCACATATATTGAATCAGTAATTAAGTAAATACATTGGTGGCATTTCTTCTTAACATCTTATATGTATTTTTGTCTGCTGTTTCATAGTTTGGACTTTAAAAATATCACTATCCCAAGAGATTTACAAGCCACTTAAAAAAAAAAAAAAGTCCTAATCAGGCTTATTCAATTCTTCTCAAAATTTTCCCAGGATATTTTTTTTGTTGCCTTAAGGCAGAGAACTTAATATGAGGGAAGCTGGCTCAACTTCGTATGGTGAGAGCTGTCCTGGTCACTCAGCAGACTATTTTATATCAAGGCCTGTGCTATTCCAATTTCTCCATTTGCTTACCCCTAAGTGATCACAGAATGTAGAGAACATGAAACTTAGCTTATGCAAATGACGTTCATGCCTATCCTTGTGTGAAGTTATCTCTTAAGTGTCTGATGCAACATTTGAACATTTGGGGGAAAAAAAGATGATTCTTTTAGGAGTATCCACTGTTGTACAGGTTTCACATCTCACTAAGAAAGACTGATGCAAGAAATGTAGAAAGATTGTAGTTTAAGAATTCTGAATGATGGAGAAAAAGCTTGAATTATGCAACAAATTTCTTTTTATTTGTTCATGTTTCAAAAGTTGCTTCTTTCTGCAAGTTGGCTGCCTGTTGAAAAGTCGTGCATGGAGGAGAGAGCTTCCACTGTACAAGGCTTTCTCTTTGGGGCCATCAACCAGCTCCCAAATCGTGACACAGAGACTTATTAGTTTTGAATGCTTTGCCTTAACTTAGCTCATTTCTTGCTAACTCTTATAACTTAACCTGTTTCTCTTCATTTACATTTTGCCCTGGGGAGTCACCCCCTTTCTTTCCTACTGTATGTCCTACCTTCACAGCTTCTCATGTCTGGCTGGTGGTTGCCTGGCTTCTGGCCCCAGGTGTGTTCCTCTTTCTCATTCACTCTCTTTTTCTCTCTCCAGCCTAGCTGTCTCTTCATACTTATTCTTTCTCTCTGCCAGCCCCACCTATCACTCTCCTGCCTAGGTATTGATCTCCCAGTTTTTCATTAGACCAATCAGGTGCCTTTAGACAGGAAAGGTGAAACAAATGTGACACATCTTTTGTTTATCATTATTATTATTGTTGTTGTTGTTGAGAAAACCAACAGGGTAGACAAACCCTTATCCAAATTAATTAAAAGGCAGAGAGAGAATTTCCAAATTAACAAAATCATAAATGAAAAGGGGAACATAATAACAGATGCTGAGGAAATCCAGAGAATCATTAGGTCATACTAAAATATCCTGTACTCCACAAAATGGGAAAATGTAAAATAAATGGACAATTTTCTGGATGGGTACCACATACAAAAGTTAAATCAACACCAGGTGAGCAATTTAAATAGACCTATAATCTGCAAGGAAATAGAAGCAGTCATCAAAACCCTCCAAATCGAAAGGCCTAGGGCTGGATGGTTTCAGTGCAGAATTCTACCAGAACTTCAAAGAAGAGCCAACACCTATACTCCTCAAATTTCCCACATAATAGAAACAGAAGGAACATTCCCAAACTCTTTTTATGAGTTACCTTAATATTGAAACCATGCAAAGACTCAACCAAGAAAGAAAATTAGAGACTAATATCCCTCTTGAACATAGATGCAAAAATACTCAATAAAATACTGACAATTCAAATCCAAGAACACATAAAAAATTATCCATCATAATCAAGTTGGCTTCATCCCAAAGATGCAAAGATGGTTCAACATTTGAAAATCTATCAATATAACCCACTACATAAACTGAAAGAAAAAAAAACATATGATATATGATCATCTCATTAGATGCAGAAAAAAAGTAAACAAAATTGAACATTATGATAAAGTTTTGGAGAGATCAGGAATATATGGAACTGTTCTAAATATAATAAAAGCAATATGCAGCAAGCTGGTAGCCAATATCAAATTAAATGGAGAGAAACTCAAAGCAATTCCACGGAAATCATGAACAAGACAAGACTGTCCACTCTCTCCATATCTATTCAATATAGATCTTTAAGTTCTGGCTAAAGCAATAAGACAACAAATGGAGATCAAGAGGATTCAAATAGGAAAGGAAGAAGTCACACTTTTACTATTTGCAGATGATATGATAGTATATGTAAGTGACCCCAAAAAAATCTCCCATAGAACTCCTACAGCTGATAAATACCTTCAGTAATGTGGTAGGATACAAGATCAACTCAAAAAAATCAGTAATCCTTCTATATACAAGTCATAAACAAGCTAAGAAAGAAATCAGAGAAAAGAGAAAAAGCACTCTTCACAATAGCCACAAATAACATAAAATACATTGGAGTAAAATGAACCAAAGAAGTTAAAGACTTGTTTAACACGAACTTTAAGTCTTTGAAGAAAGAAATTAAAAAAGATTGAAGAAAATGGAAATATCTCCCTTGAATCGATTAATAAATGGGACCTTCTAAAGCTGAGAAACTTCTGTAATGCAAAGAACACAGTCAATAAGACAAAAAGGCAGCCTACTGAATGCTAAAAAAATCTTCATCAACCTCACATCAGACACAGAACTTATCTTCTAAATATATAAAAAAACTCAAGAAATTAAACATCAAAATATCAAATAATCCAATTGAAAAATGGAGTACAGAATTAAACAGAGAATTCTCCATGGAAGAATCTCAAATGCCTGAAAGACACTCAAGGAATTGCTCAACATCTTTAGCCATCAGAGAAATGCAAATCAAAACAACTCTGACATACCATCTTACACCAGTAAGAATGGCTAACATAAAAAACACCAATGATAGCTTATGCTGCAGAGGATATGGAGTAAGGGGAACACTCATCCATTGCTGATGCAACCAGCAATCTAAACTTGTACAACCACTCTGGAAATCAGTATGGTGGTTTCTCAGAAATTGGAAATCATTCTACTTCAAGACCCAGCAATATCACTCTTGGGCATATAGCCAAAGGACACTCAATAATACTACAAGGACATTTGTTCAACTATGCTCATAGCAGCATTATTTGTAATAGCCAGAACCTGGAAATATGCTTGATGCCCCTCTACCAAAGAATGGATAAAGAAAATGTGGTATGTATTACAGAATGGAATGCTACTCTGTGGTTTTTAAAAAATTACATCTTGACATTTGCAGGCAATGTCTAACAAAAACATTCTGAGTGAGGTAACCCAGACCAAGAAAGATGAGCGTGGTACATACTCATAAGTAGATACTAACTTTAAAGCAAAGGATAATGAGCCTATATTCCATGACCCCAGGAAGCTAAGTAACAAGAATAACCCTAAGATAAACATATATAGATCCTTTTGAAACAGGGAAATAGGCAAGATCTCCTGAGAAAATTGGAAACATAGGGGTAGGGAGAAAATGGAGGGCTAAAGGGGAGGAGAAGGGTATAAGGGAAGGGAGAAAGAAAACTTTATGAAATGGGATAGGAAAGATGGGGGAAGGACAGAGGAAGAGAGAAAGGAAAAAGATATTTTGATTGAGGAAGCCATTATGGGACTAACAAGAAACCTGGCAATAGAGAACTTCCTAAGAATCCACAAGGATCACCCCCAGCTAAGACCCTAAGCAATAGTGAAGAGGATGCCCAAACTGGCTTTGCCCTGTAGTCAGATTGATGAGTATCTTAAATGTAACCATAGAACCTTTATCCAGCAACTGATGAAAGCAGACGCAGAGATCCACAGCGGAGCACTGAGCTGTGATCCGAAAGTCCAGTCCAAGAGTTGGGGGAGTATGAATACAAGCAAAGAGGTCAAGACCATGATGGATACACCACTGAAACAACTTAACTGAGCTAATGGGAGCTCACCAACTCTGGCCTGACAAGGAAGTAACCAGCATAGGACCAAAGTAGACGCTCTGAATGTGGATGACAATTGTATGGCTGTGGGATTCTGCAGGGCTACTGGCAGTGAGGCCAGGATTTATCCCTACTGCTTGTACTGACTTTTTTGGAACCCATTCTCTTCGGGGGAATATCTTGCTCAGCCTAGATATCGTAGGGAGGGCCTTGGTCCTTCCTAAAAACACCGTGTTAGACTTTGTTGACTCCATTTGGGAAACCTTTCCCTCTCTGAGGAGTGGATGGTGGTGGAGGAGGGATGAAAAGGAAACAGAAGGAAGGGAGGGAGTGGGAACTGGGATTGGTATGTAAAAGGAGAAAAGATAGTTTTTAAAAAATAAATAAATGAAAATGTAACACATCCTTTCCTAGTTTAAATAATATTACACAACCCTCCACCATTCCTCTGTGAAGAAGCAGCATGACATTACTGATACTCCTCTCAGGCCAGCACGCTCAGAGCAGATGCATTAGAGCACCTTCCACTCTCCAGCCCCTTTACCATCACAGTTCCCTGCTCCCCAGCTTCACACAGTTTGTCAACACACAAAGTAATTCGATGAATTTTTACTTGCTTCTGCAAGTAAAAGAAATTTCCATAAAAAGATAAAATAAATTTGTAAAAGTTCGGGTAAAGGATGAGTGACTGGCCCTCCATAAGATGCAATCATTTCTACCAAATTAAAAATAACGTATTTCCCTTGAACGCCCAGTAGTGACTTACACTGTAAATTGGATGAAATGAACTAAGAGTATACCAGAAGGGGACTAAAGAATTGAACTTCTTGGCAATTTAAAAGATGAAGAAATCCAGAAAAAACAATCTGCTTATATAGTCATCTTTTATTAGTGTCCAGTAAACAGAAATTTTTACATTAGTCTTTAGGAATTGAACACCTTCTATATTTGAGCATTTAGAAAATGAGAGGGGAATATGGGGAGGATAGTGGGAGAAGGAGAAGAGAGAGGGGAGGGATAGTAAGTATAGAAGCAGAAGTAGGAGAGAAGGAGCATGGTGGTTACTTTTGTTAACTTGATATAAAGTAGAATAATTTGAGAAAAGTATCTCAGTGAGGAATTATCTATACTAGGTTCGTCTGTGAGAAATGCTCTTAACTTATGTGGGAATACCTACCCACTTTGGCACCATTCCCTAGAACGGACATTCTGAACTGAGTAAGGAACTGAGCAGAAGCATGCATGCATTCATTCTCTCTGTTCTTGACCATAGATGTGATCAGTGGCTACAGGTTTCTGTTGCCTTCATTTCCTGAAAGATTGAGTTGTAACCTGGAATTATAAGCTAGGATAAATATTTTCTCCCCTAATTTATTTTGTCAAGGCAGGAAAAGGAACACAACAGAGGACTGAAGTTGTACACCTCTCCCTGTTTCTTCCTCACAATCACTAAATTATTCGAGCATAAATATTGAAGAAGTCAGTGAAGAAAAGAGTAATCTAAGAGTACTTCCCACTGGAGAATACTGGTGAGAATGTGAGTTGGTACAATCACTGTAGGAAACAATGTGGAAGTTCCTTACATCTTCTAGTACAGAACAACCATGATATCATCAATTCTACTTACAACTACATGTCCAAATGGAGTTAGTTCTCTACAGAGATACCTGCCTTCAGGGGAGAGTTGGGAAACTCAGGTGAGGCCCTTATTTTTTTCCTAGATGGAAAACTATGAAGATTGGGAAGAAAAAGCCTGGCCAAGGGAGGATAACCAGGCAGGACCAATAAAGGAAAAAGGATGAGTTGTCAGCAAAAGCGAGGCCCCAGGACCTAAGAGGTTCAACAAGCTAGATTTGGATGCAATCATTTTTGTGATCTATTGCTAGTGCCCGGCTCAGGATGAATATCCAAGAATATGTCATCGAAAAAGTGTAGAATAAAGCAATAAAGTTAAAGTAAAATTTTCGTTTAAAATTTTGAACTCATGTCTTCAATCATAGCAAGTGGACAGGTAAGTGGTCCTCTTTTCTTTTATCTTTTTCTTTTTTTCCTTTTTTTTTAACACACTAATCCCAGTTGCCCCTCCCTCTTTTCCTACTCTCTCGACCTTCTCCTCACCCCATCCCTATCAGCTCCTCAGAGAGGGTAAGGAAGGCTTTTCATGGAAAATCAATTAATTATGTTACACTCCCACTTTGAAGCAGGACCAGGGTTCTCTGTGTCATATCTAAACTGAGCAAGATTTCTCTTCATAGGAAATGGGACCCCAAAAGCCTGATCATCATCAGGGACTGGTCCTGGTCCCACTGCCAGTAGCTCCATAGACTCCAAAGCCACCCACTGTCACCTGTTTTCAGTGGGGCTAGATTGGTCTGATGCAGGTTTTCTGGTTGTCAGCTCGGAGTCAGTGAGCTCCCGCTAGTTCGGGCTAGCTAATCTGTGGGTTTCCCCATCATGGTCTTACTCCTTTGCTCATGCTATCTCTCCTTTCTCACATCAACAGGACTCTGGGAGCTCTGCACTGTGGTTAGTTCCATAACTAACCACTCCGTATTTGCATCTCTGCATCTGCTTCCATCAGTTATTGGATGAATGTTTTAGGAGATCATGTCTATTTCCCTTCCTAGGTGGATCCATTTATGTCTCTCTTAGGGTTCTCTTTGTCACCTGGCTTCTCTGGGGTTGTAGATTGTAGGCTGTTCTTCCTTTGCTTTATGCCTAATATTCACTTATGAGTGAGCACATACCATATTTCTCTTTCTGGGCCTGTGTTAGCTCACTCAGGATGTTTATTTTCCACTTATGTCCATTTGCCTGCAAATTTCAAGATGTTGTTTTTTTTTTTATCATTGAGTAGTACTCCACTGTATAAATGTACCACATTTTCTTTATTCTTCAGTTGAGAGGCATTAGGTTGTTTCTAGGTTCGTATTGGCTTTGTGGGAGCCTAGGCAGTTTGGATGCTCACCTTACTAGACCTGGATGGAGGAGGGTGATCTTTGGACTTCCCACAGGGAAGAGAACCCTGATATTTCTCTTGGGCTGACGAGGGAGGGGGACTTGATTGGGGGAGGGGGAGGGAAAAGGGAGGCGGCGGTGGGGAAGAGACAGAAATCTTTAATAAATAAATAAATTAAAAACAACAACAACAACAAAAAAAAAGAATAATGCTGCTGTGTTGAATAAATATCCTTCTAGTTGAACAAATATCCTTGTGGTATGACTGTGCCCCCAGTGTGGTATTGCTGTGCCCTGAAGTAGATTGATTCCCAGTTTTCTGAGAACTCACCATACTGATTTCCAAAGCAATTGTACAAGTTTGAACTCCCACCAGCAATAAAGGAGAGTTACCCTTTCTCTGTATCTTCTTCAGAATAAGACATCAACAGTGTTTTTGATCTTGGTCATTCTGACATGTATAAGATGGTATCTCAAAGTTGTTTTTATTTGCATTTCCCTGGTGACTAAGGTTGTCGAGCAATTCCTTAAATGTTTTTCTTCTATTGAAAATTCTCTGTTTAGACCAGTACCCCATTTTTAAATTGGATTATTTCATATTTTGGTGTTTAGTTTCTTGAGTTTTTTGTATATTTTGGAGATCAGGTAGCATGGACACTGAGAGCAACAATTACTAAATGGGATCTCCTGAAACTGAGAAACTTCTGTAAGATAAAGGACACAGTCAACAAATGCAAAATGGCAGCCTACAGAATAAGTCCTACTTTTTAATGCATCACAAGATCTCTATATGCTAAAAATTGTTTACTACTTATCTTTTTATATAATTGAATAATGTGTGCTAATTAAAATTCTATGAAACCACCCAATGTTTTCCTTTTTATTTTATTAGTCTAGGTCTAAAGAAAAAAATAGGAGTTAAAGAGGTTCAAGTGAAGTAGAATATGCCACAAATTATGCCTGGTTTTTTTCTTGATAGCGTTGGAGGATGTGCATATGCTTGTGTTCATGGCTGATACTGCTACCAACATTTTGGGGTGTCCCTTCATGAAAGCAGATGGTAGCTGGGAAATCTGGGTCCCTCTTGCAGTTCTTGGACTCATCAATAAAATAATTCAAGGATAAGTTTAAAGGAGCTTGGGCACTTTTATTGGAATTTATTTATTTTGGTTTTTGTTTATTTGTTCGTTTTTTGAGATAGGGTTTCTTTGTGTAGCCTTGGCTGTTTTAGAACTTGCTCTGTAAACCCGGCTGGCCTTGAGTTCTTAGACTACCTCCTGTCTCTGCCTCCCCAGAGTTCCATTTAAGACCTGCACCACCACTAACCTGCTTTTGATTTCTGCTCTCGGGAGGCAGAGGCAGGCAGATCTTTGTGAGTTCAAGGCCAGCCAGGTCTACAGAGTGAGTTTCAGGACTGGCTCCATAGCTACTGAGAAACTTTGTCTTGAAAAAACATTTTTTTTAATCCAGAGCTATAAGTCTTAACTGTTATCCAGTGGAGGAGAAATGAGAGGACATATGTTTTAGGGTTAAGTTTCTTTGGCATGGATCTGCCACATGCCAGAGAAAAGCAACTTGGAGAAAGAACAGAAAGCCAGAACTAACATAAAATGTCTAAAAAAGTTCTGGACAGCATCATCAGAAAGAAAGGGAGGAAAGAAAAAGTTGGACCATCCTGCCTCAGTATGCAGAATGGAAGCTTGACTGGACCCAGGTGAACTGCATCGCAGCCCAGCTTGTAGGAACTGCACTAGGAATGTGGATTCTGGGAAGGAAAAATTACAGTATCTGATTAAAAATAACTATTCTAGCTGTCTCTTCAGCATGGTTTCATATGAACTTGCATTCCTAGGAGAGTTCCTGCTTTCAAAATAAAGCTTAAAAACACATGTGTAGCTGTTTCCTTCAAATGGAAACGCTCCCTCAGAATTCAAACACTTCCTCCTGGAGGGATAAGGGAGATCATAAGATTCAGCAAGCCAACAAAACTTCCAACGCATAGAAAGCTCATGAAGGTCACACCACTCACAAGGAGGCTCTTCCACAAGGTGGTTTAAGTGAATGGTTGCCAGGAAAAATGAAAATCTCCCAGGTGCAGCCTCTAAGTTTGTCAGGGAGCTCTTGAGACACAGCTTCCTCAATCTTCACCCATACTGTGGTGGGATTTCGGGGTGCTGTAGTGGGATTTGAGAGTGCTGCGGTGGGCTTTAGAGATGATGCGGTGGAATTTGAAGATGTTGCAGTGGGATTTGGGGTTGCTGTGGTAGGATCTGGGGATGCTGTGGTGGGATTTGGGGATACTGTGGTGGGATTTGGGGATACTGTGGTGGGATTTGGGGATGTTGCAGTGGGATTTGGGGTTGCTGCGGTTGGATTTGGGGATGTTGTGGTGGGATTTGGGGATGCTGCGCTGGGATTTGGGGATGCTGCGCTGGGATTTGGGGATACTGCAGTGGGATTTGGGGATACTGCAGTGGGATTTGTAGATGGTGTGGTGGGATTTGTGGGTGTTGAGGTGGAATTGGGGATGCCTCTGTCCTTGATTCATTCATGCTCCCGTATGTAGCCTGACACTCACGGTCTGTAAGAAGACATAATAAACTCATTGGTTCATTTTTTATTTAATTAATTTATTTTACATCCTGATGGCAGCCTCCCCTCTCTCCTCTCCTCCCAGTCCCTCTCCCACCTCTCCTCTTTCACCCCCCATCAACCCTTACTCTGTAACTCCTCAAAAAGGTGCAGATCTCCCATGGGTATCTGCAAAGCATGGCACATCAAGCTGCCATAGGACCAACCACCTCACCTGTTTTCAGGACGGGCAAGGCAATCTAGCATGAGGAATAGAGTCCCAAGAGGCAGCCAAAACACCAGTGACAGCCCTGCTTTCGTTGCCAGGAGTCCCTCAAACAGACCAAGTCACACAGTCTCATATATGCAAAGGGCCTAGGTTGGTCCCATGTAAGCTCCCTGGTTGTTGGTTTGGAATCTGTGAGTTCTCATGAGCCAGGCTAGCATCTCTGTGGGGTTTCCTGCAATGTCCCTGACCCCTCTGACTCCTACAATCCCTCCTGTCTCTCTTCAGCAAGACTTCCTGAGCTTTGCCCAGTGTTTGGTTGTGGGTCTCTGAATGTGTCTCCAGCAGTCACTAAATGAAGGCTCTCTGATGATGACTGGGGAAGTCACCAATCTGATCACCAAAGATGTCCACTTCATGCTACGCATTCACTACATTCAGGAGTCTTAGCTAGGGCCATTCTTGTAGACTTGTGGCTGTTTCCCTTGAATTAGACCAGAAAAGCTTCCCTTTCCAGTCATTGCTCTCAGCACTTTCCCCCTTCACCCACCCACCAACTGGATCCCTCAAGTTCCCATACCTCCCCTCCCCCAGTCCACCCAGGAGATCTCTTCTATTTCTCCTTCCCAGGGGCATCCATGCAGCCCGCCCCCCTTGGACTAGAGTGGATTAGTTTGATCTAATTCTTGAAACTGAATAACTAGCAATCACCCTTCTCTTCCCATTGCCTCTGTGATTTGTCATGTTTTTCTATTAGAAAAGTGTGGAATAAGTGATGAACCATTTTTGTTTTCTTGAAAGGTTTTGAAGACAAATACAAGATTCAGAGTCTTCATGAACAAAAGGAATTGGCCTATTAATTACTATATCTGCTGTCAGAATTTTCCAAACTTACCCCCCAAAAAGTGGTTCTTCGGAGTTGGTGACTAGGATGTGCAGGTGTGTAGAGACCACAGTACTAACTGAAGGTAATAAATGCTCTGCCATTTGGCTCCAGAGTTATGGAAGTATAGGTAGCATATTTTTAGGCTCCCCTACCCCTGCCTTTTTAAACATATTCATTAACCGAGAAAAATCTCTTCAGCTTTTATGTTTCTAGAACTTGGCTCTCATTGCTATGCTGTCTTATTGGTTCCAAACTCTTTTCACTTTCAAACTTTTTTTTAGTTTGGGTTAACCTGTTGGCTTACAGTCACAGTTTTCACCAAAGTAGCTGCTGGCTTCCAACACAGTTCAAGTTTCACGGAAACACGAGGCCTAAGGGAGGCTTCTATGCCTCTGCTCCACTGCTGTACATGTGCACTAGCAGATGGAAAGTGCTTTCAACATACACCAGGTATCCTAGTCAGGGCTCCTATTTCTGTGGCCAAACACTGTGAGCAATGCAACCTGGAGAGGAAAGGGCTCGTGTGGCTGATGCTTCCACATTACTGTTCATCATCAAAGGAAATAAAGACAGGAACTCAAACAGAGCTGATGCAGAGGCCATGGAGGAGTGCTGCTTACTGATTTGCTCCTCATGGCTTGCTCAGTTGTATTTCTTATGGACCAGCATAAGAACCCAGGACCAGCAGCCCATGGTAGTCCCGCCCACATTGGGCTGGACACTCCCCCATCAATCACTAATTAAGAAAATACCCCATAGGCTTGCCATCTTATGGAGACATTTTCTCTGCTGAAACTCCTGCCTCTCCAATGATCTTGCTTGTGTCAAGTTGACTTAGTACTAGTGTAGGAAGCCTGAATGATTGACCACGGAAAGATGAAGGCTTTTTGTCTTCTGGTCCCAGCTCTGCAGAGCGACGGTGATCTGAGACAGGCTGAAACCAGCCGTCGCTGCATTCCACACGATCCTGGCTCTTCAATGAAATCTGCTACAGATCATGCCCCACCCAGCTATGTGACTGGACTTGCAGAAGATAGATTGACTTGTATCAGGAGGAATGCTTCATATGTGGCACGCTACATCACTGCACAAATGTTCCAAATGAAATAAAATTCTCTCAGGGGGTGAAATCAAATTGTGTGTTAAAACCCACAGAAGCTATAAATCACTAACCCTTCCAGGGCTTCCAAAAGCCCAAACCAGGGAAACATCTAAGAGTCTCCAGATGGTCTGAACACAGAACATTCAGGCAGAGAACAAATGGTTTAACCTGTCTCAGCAAAGAACATCTCATTTTGAAATGAACTGAAGAGATGGCATTTCTGTGACAGTTTTTAGGGGGATTACAGTTCAAGTGACTGACCTGGAGTGCCTGTGACAACTGCTTTGTAACAGGAATTGTAACATGAGTGGATGTCAGAGCTTCCCCTGTATTCACATGATAAACAGAGAAGATCAAGGTTTTCAATTCCATCTTAGTATTTGCCACAGACTCCCTTTTCCCTAACAGTGCTTCTCAAGCCGTGGGTCACAACCCCTTTGGCAAGCCTCTATCTTCAAAGTACATGCATTCCATAACAGTAGCAAAACTACAGTTATGAAGCAACAACAAGAGTAATTTTATGTTTGGGGGTCACCACAACATAAGGAACTGTGACATTAGGAAGATTGAGAACCACTGCCCTAACAGCTTTCTTAGGCCATTTCAGCTATCACCGCCTCTTTCTTAGAGGAGGAAAGAACTTGGAGATTAGGACTAAGGGTCCATCCAGGAAGCAGACCTCATTATGTGTATTTGATTCCATATGTTAAGTCTCTTGGCCATCAAGAACAAGCTTGATCATATATATGTTGCATATTTTTTCCTTTATTATATTATACATAAAATGATTTGTATAAAAACATTTTGAATTAATGTACATGATGAATTTTAAAAAGAGTATGTTCTCTAAACATCCTGCATCATACATTTTTAAAAAATTTTATTTTTAGTTTATGTATATGGGAGTTTTACTTGCATTTACATCTATGTACTATGTGCTCATGGACAATATTGGCTCCTTGGGAGCTGGAGTTACAAATAGTTGTAAAGCTGCCATTTGGATACTGAGAATTGAGCTCAGGTCCTCTGGGAAAGCAGTTAATGTTCTTAAATGCTGAGCTAACCCTCACACAAATTTCAAGATGGTTACATAAGTAATAATATGTCCTGGAAATTAAGTCAAATTTTCTTTTGGTCTCCTAAAGTATCTGATCTAATTCCTTTAATTCTTTTTCATACATCAGGCTAGGAGACTCTATTCCACAGTGACTAAGTCTGTTGCCTGCTGAAGAGAAATAGAAGCAAGACTCCACTGGAAACCTCTTTCCATCCAACCATGGACTATGACTCTTCTTTCCCTTTCTCACTCCCTGGCCATGAAGAAATCCATTCTGCACTACCTTGTGCCCCATTCAGGATTCTGCTTCCTACACAGCCCTAGAAGAACAGGGCCAACCATTAATAGAACATAGCTTTCAAAACCAAATGGCAAAGGAAACCTTTCTTCTCTGTAAATTTGTTACCACAAGCATTTGTGGTAGCAGTGGAAATCCTACTGACATGCATGCTTACTCTAACCAAGATTCTCGGGGAGGCCTTCCTGAGACGGTTACAACTGACCTGAGATGGTGCGACAAGGGAGAGAACACACAGGGAAGGGTTTTTCACAGAGCGCTGATGCCCTGAGAATGTCAAAAAATAATCATGAGAAGATAACAACATCTTTCCCACAGAGCTTCACAGAGGTGTGCCTGTTTAACCCTGCTTCCTCAGCATGCCTAAACATGACAGTTCTATGTATGATGATGATGCTCTACCTAGTGGGAAGCACAGTTAGATCATGTGTATGTGTAGTTAAAATTGTTCCACGACTGATTTTCGAAATACTGTTTGATGGTATACTAAGAAAAACAAAGACTCCAGCAGATGAAATATGAACAGGTCCCTTATCATTGTGAATATGACCAGGGAAAGCTGTTGGAGGGAAAGACAGTCTATAGTAAATAGGAAATTATTTTAGTTTTTGAACAGGAAATTTGCTGGATTAACATGTGTGATTTGGTACTGTCACCCTAACAGAGAGGAGCTGTGTAAATTAATAAAAAAAGATCATTGAAATAGAGACAAGATGGAGAAGTCTGATTTTAAATCTCAGTAAAAAGCTAGAACTATGAGAGAGCAGAGGTAACTTTCCCAGGGATTAACTAGGGAAAGAAGAGGTTGGAGCAGCTAGGGGGTCCAGAGGAGAGGGGTGTTATAGGCGGAGACAGAACTCAGCCCACTGGTACCCAGAACACTAAAGCAGAGAGATGAAATCTTTTCTAAATTGGGGATTAAAGTTAGAGAATTAAAATCAGCAGGCAGGCAGATGCTTTGTGTGGTTTGGAGCAAGGAGGTGGAATCAGGAGGAGATCCCAAGCTAAGGGTGCATTCTGGTCTCCAGGGAAAGGTTTGAGATGATTTTGTTTTTCACAGAGATTGGTACCCATCGACCATCCTGCCTCCACCATGTATTCCCACAGGATTCTGGGAAAGCAATTCTCCTTCCCAAATTGTGTTCTCATGATAATAGCATGATAAAAGCAGGACCTGAGAGCAATGTGTGATGGGTACATTGGTTAGTCCACTGAAGGTGCTTCCAACACATGCCCATAGTGATTTCCAGGGCCACAGTCAAGGCCCTGTTTCCAGCTTGCTAACACATGAGGGACTCTGGGAGAGAAATAGAACAAATATTTCAACAAGGACAATATCCTTTTGCCCCCATCACTAATTATGCAGGGTTTTATTCTTCATAAGGAGGAGGAATTGATGAATATTCCTATGTAGTTTATGCCTAGTTTCAAATCCACATGCAAAAAGTAAGTGTTTTAAAAAAAACACAACGTATGACAGCTTTGCTTTGTATCTGAAATGGTTTTAATGTCTATGTAAAAGTTTACTAATAAGATCATTGCTGTGGGACAATGGTCTGTACCTTGTCACTTATATTTTAAATATATGCTTATTGGCCAGTAGCCAGGCAGGAAGTATATGCAGAGTGACCAGGCAGGAAGTAGAGGTGGGGCAATGAGAATTCTGGGAAGAGGGAAGTTTCAGTCTGCAGTCATCAACCAGAGAGGAAGCCAGACACAGAGCAAGCAAGGTGTGACTGCCTTGCCAAAAAAGGTACTAAGCCACATGGCTAACACAGACAAGAATTATGGGATAATATAAGTTATAAGAGTTAATAAGAAGCCTGAGCTACTAGGCCAATCAGTTTATGATTAATGTAGACCTCTGTGTATTTCTATGGGACTGAACAACTTCAGGACCAGGTTGGGCCAGAACTCAGTCAACAGAATGGCATGTCAACATAGGGCTGACCAAATCCACTTAAAAGCCCGAGAGAGCTTGGGAAGTTATTCTAGATAGAAAAGAATAGAGTTAAACATGGCTTCTTGATAGCAGCACTTTCTCATGGAGAGAAGCTCTGCTTTCTAGAGGCAAGCGCTCTCATTTAAGAGAAGCTTTCTGACTCAGCTTTAGCTGTGAAACCTTGAAGCTTTTTTAAGAGGTCCTGCCACAAAATACTTAAATGGCATTGATGAAAAGCTGGCTGCATACTTTTTGATGGTGGCAGGGACGTTGAAACGCCATAGAGTTGTGGCAATAAACATGGCTCCAGCCAGTACCTCTCTACCATGAGGCTAGACTCTCAGAAAGCAAGGAATGGGATGGATCCAGCTGTCAAAGCCACATCTTTAATCCTAGCAACATAGCTTAGCAAATTAAAGACTCATGTGGTCAGAGAAAGAGAGTAAAGATAGATTCAAAGATGAAGAAAACCTCTAAACGGTTTACAGTTTATATATATAGGCATGGGAGAAAAAAATTCATAAAGTCCCTAAAAGAAAAGAAGAAAGTAATTGGGCATGGTGATTGGGTATGGTGGCACACACCTTTAATCCTAACACTTGGGGGGAGGCAGAGGCAGGTGGATCTCTGTGAGTTCAAAGACAACCTGGTCTACAGAGTGAATTTCAGGATAGTCAAAGATACAGAGAGAAACCCTGTCTCAAAAAGCCAAATATTAAAAATAAAAATAAAAGAAATAGAGGTTAAAATAAAACCACATAAAGATGAAAAATACACAGAGTTTGGATACTATATGTTATTGTGTTGTCTTTAATGTGTTTGATGACTGAGGAAGGAGCAAAAGTTCCTAAAAGATATTTTATTATAAATGCTGCATATATATAATATATATTATATATATAATACTTTGACTTTAAAATTTAAGTCAAAAGCTATGTTACTTTGGAAAAGAGGTTTTGCTCTTGTTTCCACAGGAAATGAGAGACTGTGGTTTGACCAAGGAAGACCCCCTGAGAAATCTCTGATAGGAGGAATGACCAAGATGTCTGAGTTCTACATCCAGAACAGTTCAAAGACTGCTGCCTGAAATGATCAAGCCCCACAGGATACTCCAGTCAGGACTTAATCATAATTCTAAATTTTCTTTCGGTCCCCATAAGATTACCACCACCCCAATTAGCAGGAATTAGCCTGGAAAACTACACCTGCATTCTCAAAAATAAAAAAAAAAAAGATTATGGATGCTTGTCTTTGTTTAGAGTGCTGGTTAAAATTTGTATGGATAATAATCAGGAAAAAAGTGAAACAAAAGAGATTCAATTCAGAGTTCTTGTTTAAAAATGGGGGGGGGGTCTGGAAGCAATGGTCTGTACCCTGTCACTTATATTTTAAATAAATGATGCTTGGCCAGTAGCCAGGCAGGAAGTAGAGGTGTGGCAACGAGAATTCTGGGAAGAGGGAAGTTTCAGTCTACAGTTGTCACCCAGACACAGAGCAAGCAAGATGTGACGCCTCTCTGAAAAAGGTACCCCGCCACATGGCTAACAGAGACAAGAATTATGGACTAATGTAATATAATATAAGTTATAAAAGTTAATAAAAAGCCTGAGATACTAGGCTAATCAGTTTATGATTAATATAGACCTCTGTGTATTTCGTTGGGACTGAACAACTGTGGCACCAGGTGGGAAAGAAAATTCTGTCAACAAGATGACAGAGTGATAAATAGATTTGAAATGCTTTTCAGACCGTCCCGTATCCAAATGTATTAAACTGGAGTGATTTTAGAGGCTGAGAGAGCTGACTGAAGGAAATGTCCCATGGTTCCCAAGGGTTTTGTCCTGCCTGTTCACATGATGATTAACTTTCCTCATCCTGTGGGCAGACATACCAGAGTCAGTGGTGGAGTGATGGAGGAAGGTCATTGGCTAATAAATAAACTGGCTTGGCCCATTTTATTGGTTAGAACATAGGTGGGTGGAGTAAACAGAAGAGAATGATGGGCGGAAGAGGTCAGAAGTAATGCAGCTCCTCTAAGAGCCAGGCGCCTCAGACAGAGAGGCATGCTCCGCTCTCCCGGGCAGATGCACGCAATGAAGCTCCTCCGACCCAGGATGGACGTAAGCTAGAATCTTCCTGGTAAGCGCACCTTGGCGTGCTTACAGATGATTAGAAATGGGCTAAATTAATATGTGAGAATTAGCCTAGAAGAGGCTCGATAGAAATGGGTCAAGCAGTGTTTAAATGAATACAGTTTGTGTGTTGTTATTTCTGGCATAAGCTAGCCAGGCGGCCGGGGTGCTGGGGACGCAGCCCCACCGCTCCCTATTTCAACAGTGGAGGGCATGGACTGGAAGGATTTGGAGACACTAAGTTTCTCAAAAACTGGCTATGAAAATATTAAGAATTTTAATGGGGAGCTTTGTGTTGCGTGAAAATGGTTGTGGTCTAGAACTACAATACTTGAACTTGAAGGAAGTTACTGTGAACCACACCCTCTGGCTCCGGCCCCACATTCTGCATCTCTATACAAGTGGTTCATTGAGAGGGAAGGGATTACCTCACAGGATGTTGTGTGATGTTTTACTTTTGGTTTTCTGAGGGACCCACCACCCAACTGCCAAATAAATCACACATGGAGGCTTATTCTTAGTTAGGAATGCCTGATCTTAGCTTGGCTTGTTTCATGCCAGCTTTTCTTACTTTAAATTATCCCTACTACCTTTTGCCTCCTGTCTTTTTCCTTCTCTTACTTCTGTATATTTTACTTTCACTTTTATTCAATGGGTGGCTGGGTGGCTGGGGGACTGGGTGGCTGGGTGGCTGGGGGACTGGGTGGCTGGGTGGCTGGGTGGCTGGGGCACTGGGGGGCTGGCCCCTGATATCCTTCTTTCCTCCTGTTCTCTCATTGCTCCTCCTCTTCCTCATTTCTCTTCTATTTATACTTTTTGTCTGGAGCCCTGCCTATCCTTGCTCCTGCCTCGCTATTGGCCATTCAGTTCTTTATTAGAACCATCAGGTGTTTTAGACAGGCAAAGAACCACAGTTTCACAGAGTTAAACAAATGCAGCATAAACAAAAGTCATACATCACATCATAAAATAATTTTCTACAACAGGATATCCTGAGATTCTCTTACACTGAGGATGCCTTTGCTCCACATTGGTGATGTTCCACCTCTTACACTAAGAATGCTTTTGCTCTGCATTGAGGAGGCTCGAGTCTCTTGAGCAAAGGACACCTTTCTGGAAATTGGCCCAGAAGAGAACCGAGCATCTTCTTTTTGCAAAGATAAAAAAATCTAAACTTACATTGGGTCATATGTCTTAGCTTCAAAATCCTCAACAGCAACATTGAAAAGCACACTTTTTCATTTCTCGTCAGGATCTAAAAAATACTTATTATTTTATTTCATTTGTTTTATTCCAATAATGTCCATAATGCTCTAAAATTTTATAAAACTTTAGCTATTACATTTTATATTGAAATCCATGGTTTAATTTAAGTCTTTTGAAGTTTGATTCAGAGAATCACGGATATCTTTAGTATATCAGTTTTGTTGTCAAATACATGTAGATTCTCGGTTTTTTTTTTAAAAGACAGGGCTTTGAAAAATAGGGAAATCTAGGCAGGGGAGTTTTAATGACTGATCTCAAACTTGATGTGTTCTAAATACTTTTTCCTCTTTCTCTCAAATGTCAGTGTGAGTAGAAAGACATTTGTCATGAAACCAGGAAGAGCATAAGATACGTGATGACCAATGATCGAAGGACGCAGCTCCAAACATGTGGAACCGGCGACTGCATTTTACAAGCAATAGCGTGTCAGCTCTATTTGGCTTCCATTTTACTTTCCCTGCAAAGTTGTGTTTGAGATGAAAAGACTCTCCCAGAGAAGGTGATCTGGACTCTGATGTGGTCATGAGTGGGGGCGTTGTACTGTGAGCTGATCCACCTGAATAGGTAGTGAGTCTGGAAGAGTACCATGGGTCTAGTAGACCCCTCCTTCCTGACACCCAGGAAGTGGCCCAAGCTGGATGGAAAATACATGTTCAAGTTACTTCTCTTATCTCCATGACCGAAAGCCTGATTGGAACAGCAGAAGGCCAGGAGGTGGCATTCCAGCTCAGAGTTTCAATGAGTTTGGTCAGTAACGGGGGGGGGGGGGGGGGGGGGGGGGGGGGGGGGGGGGGGGGGGGGGGGGGTTAGGACACAGAAGTGCTCACCTCAGCAGGGAGTTAAGAAGAAGTGACACAGGTACAAGCAGACTCCTTTATATTGTTTTTGGAGTCCCAGCCCATTGAAGGGATGCTTCTACTCACATCACGGTGGGTTTTTACCTTCAGTTAGTTCTCTCAGGAAAAAGCCCCCACAGACAAACCCAGTCTTCTGGGGGATTCTAAATCCAGTCAAGGTGACAATGAAGCCCGAGGACCACAAAGTCCGTTCTGAACGGACTTGGCAGTGAGAGATGACCTCAGCCTAGACACCAGCCTGAAGGCTGAGCACACATGTAAACAAGACATGACTACGCTAACAGGATGCGGCATAAGCGATCAGTGAGGAGTCTCAGCCCCTTAAGGGCATAGCCATAAATTATGGTGACAGTTTGGTTTCCAGTAATTGTTAACAAATCTGTTGTGTTCATTAAGATCACATCTTGCAGCTTGTTACATGGCTCATCTAATTACCTGCACGTTCCCTGTTTGAGGTTGTTAGAGCAGTTGTCTCCTGCGCCAGCGCCAAAGGGCTGGGTGCAGGCACAGAGAGTGACTTCCTGTGTGCACTTGGGAGCCACCTTGCCTTGTCATTGTCAGTCCTACTCAGACAGTGGCTGTGCTGCAAGGTCTGGAAGCTGGGCGTGAGCCGGTGTCTCGGCAGCTTCCTGCCGAATCTAAACTTCTCAGTGATTGTTCTTCTTATGGCCACAACCCTGCAGTGGCAGAGACGCTGAGAGGGGAGGGTTAGCCCCACAAATGAAAAGATGGTAGAGTCCCATTAGGGTCTCCTCAAGTGTGACCCTCACGGCTTAATGGAACTCAAGAGCCCCTGTGCACAATAGGACGTCAAGCTCACACAATACACACACACACACACACACACGAAGTTTTTTGAAAAAGTCTTGTTTATTTAAGGTTTCAAACTAACCTGAAGGCGTTTTAGAACAGTTGCTTACACTGTAAGGACGAGAATACGTAAGATGTGTGGATACCGGAAATGAAAGCAACAACAACAGGCTAGGTGGAGAGACTCAACTATGAAGAACAGCCAACTGGAACACTCTTTTTCCTTGACAGTTCTCTTCGGCACACAGAAGATACCCTTAATAGCAGAAAGAATTTCCGGACTGGGTTTGTGAAAGCCTGCCGCAGTAGCAGACAGAGACCAGTCTCAGCCCTCCATCACTGAGGTCTCAATCCCTGTGAAAGTCACCAGGGGAGGGGCTGCATTGGCATCTATGTAAACGCTGAGTGCTCCCCAGTGTCCCCAGATGTGCTTTCCTTGCTACACTGGAGTCCTGGTCTCATTTTGATCATCTGCTTCTTTCAGCTGCCCCGCTGGACCTTGGTGTGTGCAGCTCACCTGCTCAGTTCACATAATATTTGACGAGTGAAGAAACAAACATCGAGTGCCTAGACAGCGAACATTCCAGATGGCTCACTAATTGAGCTGTCAGGAGCCTCCGACACGTTTAAATGGAAAGGAGCTGGAGGATGCTCTTTCTCGAGGGTTTCCCAGGCCTTTGGATGTCTTGTCTTCCGCAAATGTGTTGAGAATCTGTTTCTTCCCGCTGAGGAGCCACGGATGGCCACATGGTGGCGCTAGCGCTGCACCGTAGATGCCGAGCGCGGGCTGCAGCTGAGGCTCCAGCCTCCCTCCCTGCTCTTCCGGCCCCCACCCTGTGCTTCCCCTCAGGACTTCCTTCCCATCCAGTCAGGCTTGATACCCTGGCTCTTGCCAAGAAGCTGTCAGGCCGGAACTGGGAGCTGGGGTACTGCCCACCTGAAGCTGGAATTTTCTTTGTTCTCCAACAGATTCAAATCTCTGTATTGCTCCTAACTGAAAAAAGGAAAAAAAAAAAAAAATCCCAACAACACTTCGAAGGCTTTTAAAAACATGCTCTCCTACTTTGAGAGGCAGGCATTTTTTATTCTGCACTTGATTAGCCCTTGCAAGCGGCCCAGTGCTGCCTAAATAAGATCCTACAAAGCAAATGTCCTGGTGAGTTCTTATGAGCCTCACGTTTGGGAGTGGAAGGGATTAGGCCCAGTGTGAGTGAGGCATAGCCCACCAGAGAATGGGAGAACAGAAATAAAATATGTGAAAATCACTGAAACTCAGAAACGAACCGCAACTTTCGGAAGGGAAATACATTTAATAAATTAAACCTGCTATTCTTTTCCGTGTGTGTGTGTGTGTGTGTGTGTGTGTGTGTGTGTGTGTGCAGGACTACCCTGTTCTCTTCACTCCCCACCTTAATAGTTGAAACATGGTCTCTCATTAAAACCTAGCGAGCTCACTGACTGGCTAGACAAACTGGCCAGGGAGCTCTCCCCCTCCACTGGGATGTTAAGTAGCCACCATCATGCCCACCTTTTACATGGGTGCACAAGCGAGAGCCCTCATTTTATGCAGCAAGCACTTTCTCCGCGAAGCCATCTTCCTGCTCCCCCTTTTCTTTCATTTAGCTGAGGCACTTGTTTCTTAAGGCGAAATATCCCAAAGTTAAACTTACGTATGGTCGTGTTGTTAATAATTTACATGTAATAAATAAAATAGATGTTTGTAAGCAAGCAGTCCATTGAATCATGCCAGGGACATGCAGTAGTGCAAACTCTATCACAAGACAAAAGAAGAGCGTTCCTACTCCTAAATGTTTGTGCACAGAAATAGTCTACAGTTCTGTTTCCTTCACAGCTTGTAATATTTTCAAATATGGAGGAGATACCTTAGCGATGGGACCCAAGTTTAAACACAAAATCTTGCAACCTCAGCCAGCAAGTGTGAGTTTTTGAGTTGCTGCCCATGCTTGCTAATACTGGGAACTGTTATTGGCCATTATCTGTTCATTTCAGTCCAGCTGTTCTACAGAGTACATGTGCGCTGGTATGATGTTCTATGGTGTACATGTGTGCTGGTATGATGTTCTATGGTGTACATGTACGCTGGTATGATGTTCTACATTGTACATATGCACTGGTATAATGTTCTATGGTCTACATGTGCACTGGTATGATGTTCTACAGTGTACATGTGTGCTGTTATGATGTTCTATGGTGTACATGTGCACTGGTATGATGTTCTACAGTGTGCATGTGTACTGGTATAATGTTCTACAGTGTGCATGTGCACTGGTATGATGTTCTACAGTGTACATGTTTGCTGGTATGATGTTCTACAGTGTACATGTTTGCTGGTATGACGTTCTACAGTGTACATGTGCACTGGTATGATGTCCTACGTTGTACATGTGCACTGGTATGATGTTCTACAGTGTGCATGTGTACTGGTATGATGTTCTACAGTGTACATGTTTGCTGGTATGGTATTCTACAGTGTACATGTTTGCTGGTATGATGTTCTACGTTGTACATGTGCACTGGTATGATGTTCTACAGAGTACATGTGTGTTGGTATGATGTTCTATGGTGTACATGTTTGCTGGTATGATGCTCTACAGGGTACATGTGTACTGGTATGATGTTCTATAGAGTACATGTGAGCTGGTATGATGTTTTATGGTGTACATGTGTGCTGGTATGATGTTCTACAGCGTACATGTGCGCTGGTATGATGCTCTACTGTGTACATGTTTGCTGGTATGATGTTCTACAGTGTACATGTTTGCTGGTATGATGTTCTACGTTGTACATGTGCACTGGTATGATGTTCTACAGTGTAAATGTGCACTGGTATGATGTTCTACAGTGTAAATGTGCACTGGTATGATATTCTACAGTGTACATGTGCACTTGTGCATGTTCTGTTATTTACATGGCTTGGAACATTTTTTCCCCACAAACTGGCTTCACTTGGTGTTTCCTACAGTGTCTTCTGATATACAGAAATTAAATTTAGAAGAAAGCATCATGCCTGGCTTCCTTCATGTAAAAGTCAAACCATTTTCCCTGCACATGCCTAGTTGCCGTGGTCTCACTTGCTGAAGAGTCTCTTTCCAGCAAGTAGCCTAGACTCAGGACTTGTATACTGTGTTGTGCTGAAAGTCAAATGACGTGTGCATTTTGTCACCTCCTAGTCAACTCCCGGCCCTTTCTCACCATGTTGTTTTCATAACTGCGCATCATCAGCCTTGCAACCTGTGGATGTTCCTACTCTGCAGTTTGAAGAGAATGCTGTCGCAAGTTTCAGGAGTTGTGTTTTCCATATGAGTTTCAAAATTAGCTTCTCAGTTTCCACCAGTGAGAGAAAAAGAGAGAAAGGGAGAGGGAAAGGGAATGAGGGAGGGAGGGAAGAAGGGAGGGAGGGAGGGAGGGAGGGAGGGAGGGAGGGAGGGAGGGAGGGAGAAACACATGATTGGACTTTTTCCAGTTGAATGGACTCTGGCAGGCTTTTAAACAGTTAACTTGTAAGATCTATTTCTTGCTAAGAAAGCCTCTTTTTCTAACTTTTGAAAAATTTCTCAAAACGTTCTTGTCTTTGAAAAATATTTAAAACTGTCCTAAACCAGATCAAAACTCAATTTGAAAATCTTGGAAATCGTCCAGTCTATTCTCAGCTACTCTGCCTGGAAAAAAAAATTCTTCCCAGTGATTCAAGTCTGGGAAAGGACTTTTCTGACATTAAAAAACAAGTATATAATTATGATAAGTAAGTCTGTAGTTTCAAAAGTATTTTAGGTGCTTTTAAATAAACACTAATATCCATGCTATTTAAGTATTAACTTCAAAAAATCATTTCTGTATAAATTCAATCTGATAGAAAAATACTCTCTAGTTTCACTAATTACATTAAAATTATTAAAAATTAAAAACAAAAACAAAATTGGGGGCTGGAGAGATGGTTCAGCAGTTAAGAGTACTGGCTGCTCTTCCAGAGGACCCAGGTTCAATTCCCAGCACCGATATGGCAACTAACAACTGCCTGTAACTCCAGTTCCATGGGACCTCACACCCATGGCAAAACACCAATGCACATTAAAAACAAAATTGTTTTTCATGTCTTTCACTCTCATATCTGTTACATATTCACAACATATGAGTCCAGAATCCTGAAAGACAGGAACACACACAGGAACAGATAAGTGGTACATATTACTGTATAAATGATTCCAGTTGAAGGGTTTTTATTCTGGTTTGGTTTTCTGTCTATACAAGCTACTTCAATGTTGAGAAGGTGAAAATATAAAAAGTCTTAATTATTGTGCCTTATTTTGTATCAAAGCTGACAGCCTTTTCTCCTGTCACAACCTATGTGTCCTGACTTCTCCCCTCGATCGCAATAGCAGCATGTGGACTATACGGTACAATGCTTATCTTTCCAGACCCAAAGCCAGAGCTTCAGTTGAAGGTACAGTTGCATACAGCATCACAGTGACTCGAAAACACACCCAGCATTCACTGTGCTTCAGCCTCCATCCTCATTGAAGGTCCTTGCTTTTGGGGTTGTCAAAGTCAACAACAACAACAAAAATAAAACACCATAAAATAAAATCTCTCATATGCTGCATCAAATTACCGTATTCTTTCCATCATAATGTGTATTTTTTACCTCACTAGAGTATTTCTGAAATTAGGATATACAAATCTATAATGCAATTTAACCTAAGTTCTTTTTCCTCAAATCAGAGCAATTCATAACAGCGATGACCATAGTGAAACCAAGGAAACAAGTCTTGCAGGGCTTGGCTTAGGGTATCAGGGACAGGCTAAAAGAAAGTGATTACATTATTTATAAAAAAAATCATAAAATGAATAATTCAAGGCTTTTAAATATATTTGTGAAAATGGTCAATGGCAAGTGGAGTTACTTACATTATAAATGACCAAATATAGGCAGTAAAACGGATCATGTATGCGCCTATGAAAGTTCTCCTTTATATTGACTAAGAATGTAAGAGTTGGCCTGCTCACCCAGTCGTATGCATACAATTCCAGAACTCACAATCTGCAGTGGGAGGGAGGTTTTAGAGTTTAAGATCAGCCTGAATCACGTAGAAAATTCCTGTCTCAAAAAGACACTGTATCGTAATATCATCTTCTTAAAGCCAAATATTTGTCTCTCTACAAAATCGCCTTGCTTATTTTTCATTCATATAAATTTGACCACAAGCTCGCATCCAAAGAGGCTGTTAGCAAATCTAACATCAGCCAAGACTAAAGACTTGAGCAGAGCTTAAGAGCGGAGCTGGTGGCCTGTGCCGTGGAGACTTCACACATAGAAAAGCCTGCAGTCACAGAGCTATGAATGCACAGATACCCACTGTCCCTTCCTTACAATAAAATTCTTGGGGTGGGTAAACTTTCGCCCCTTTGAAACTTCAGAAACTAGCCATCTCACACTCAGACTCTCCCTTCAACAATGTAGAGTGAGCAAGTTTGAGATTTTCTAGTTGTTTTATGTAATTTTGCTTTTATTTGGGGCCATCAAAGAGAATTTTCTGCTTTAGCTAGGGAAGGTAAACAAGATAAACAAAAATAATACTTTTGTCTTTCTATAAATGCTGGCTTCTCACTGCTTGAATATGATCCCTAGTTTATATTGAAGAACAGAAACAAAAATAAAGTCTACTTTTTACTTTTAAGTTAGCTTAGTAAACAAACCTCCCCTCACTCAGTGCCCACTCCACCCAGCTCAGGCAGATAGAATAGCACTAGGGACTTATGGAAAAGCAAGGCAGAACATGGATCTTCCTACATGTCACTGTGTGATTCATAATGACCCTTCTGTGACCTTTGCCAGGTCAAAGTAAAACACAGCAAAACACACAATCAAAATGTGGGACTCCAAACTGAAGACTGCTTAAATAAAAAGGTTTTGCTTTTTAGTTTATTTATTTTCTTTTAATGAAATTATGCTATATTATTATTACTAATTATTATTCATTTTATTGTATGTGTGTGTATGATGGGGGTGAGGTGTGAGCCCCAGAACACATATGGACTTCCCATCTCTGTGGAGTCATTTCTTCCCTTCTATCTTAGGTGGGTCCTGTGGGTTGAACTCAAGACCCTAGGCTTGCACAGAAAGTGCCTTTATTCTACCGAGCTATCTTGCTGATCTATGACCCTACGTCTTACCAATATTTATTGAAGAATTGGAAAAGGAAATGTAGAAATTGATTCAATTCTTCTTGTAGGAAAATTCTAATGCGTCCATTTCCTTGTGGCATTAATAAAGAGAAGTGTTTAAATAAATGCATCTATTTGACAAAAAACTGTGGAACCCTGTGTTCAATAATTAGTAAGAGTTTCAAGACAGTAATCACATAGAGGGAGGATCTCAAGAGCCAGGCTCTGTGCAGTGGCCCAGCCACGCACTCTTGGATCTGGCTGTGACACCTGCCTTATTCTCAGGTCCTTGTCACCTTAATTTTTATTCAATAGCTTTATAAGTCAGTCACATTTCTTATATTTATGTCCCTTTACTATTCTGGTCATACCCTATATGTAATATATTTGGTTTTCTCATTTCCTTAACTATTTCTCCAGTGAAATTCCTTAAGGGCCATATCCAAGTTCAAACATCAATATCAAGGTCATTCTTGACACGGCCTCACCTTTTCCTGCATTCTCCTTCTCTTTCCATTACCTGCCTCATTTGCTGTGCTACCCTGAGTGACAAAATGTCATGGCATTTGTGTACCATGGTTTCAATCCCCAATAACTAGAGGAAGACAGGAAGATAGATCTGGACCATGCTATCCTCCATGTTTCTTCTATGCTGATGGTCGTCTGTCTTTTAGGTAGGACATAATGTCAACCTGTTAGAACAACAACATGAAAGAGTTAAACACTGAAGACTGCTTTAGTGTGGTTGAAATTTGCAATCACTTTCACTGCCCTTGTTTCTAACCCTGCTGTACTAGTGACTCCCAATGTACTGAAATGCTGGGATTAGTCACTCATGTGCCCTTTGCTTTTGTTCTTCTGAACAGATCTTGATTGTCCATAAGCTCATGCCTGTATCTTTGAGAGGTACTGTAGGCAGAGAGATGAATGGGCCTTACATTCAAGCAGAAGTTTGATTTGACATACATTCAGGAGACAAATATATTCACAAGGAAGTTTAACAGTCTATGAGTCAAGTATGTATTTATTTATTTATTGAGTCACATAAAACACTGAGTATATAATATATTGAAATGCTTATCTTTATTAAACATGGACATTTGGATTCCTATTTGATAAATGGAAAAACTGAGACTCTAAAAGTATAAGGAACTCAGTGTAGGAAATAGTCTCTAAGATAGGACTTAAGCTGAAGTTTCTTTGTTTATAAAGCTCTGGTCCTTACACCACATTGTAAGGACCTAAATATGCTGAGAATGACGCTATAAATGAAATGGTGTTCACATAGAGAGATGTCCACACAGCTTTACCTGGAACTGACTACTGGACTGGGAGAAATTAAGAACTTGTCTGTTGGGCCAGGAGTGTGAGACAAGTTCATGGCATATGCCAACGAAGGTCAGATTTCAGAAATCTCAAGTGTTCTTTAAGAACCATATAATAAGGAATCACATCATGTGGAACCAAAAAATCAGGTAAAAGACTATCCTGTGAGCTCTTGGAAGACCTTGAACTTGGCTCAGTAACTCCTGTGAGGAGAGTTAAATGGGAAATCCCAGATCAGCTCTAAATTGTAGAAAGATTTCTTTAGAGCCAGTGTGGAGAATACAGGACAGAATAAAGAGAGCAGAAGCAAGAAGAGCATTGTGTGATAGGTTTTAAAAGTGGAAGAAAGATGAAAAATAAGTGTCATTCTACAAGGTACAGAGTGCAAACGGGAGTGTGGTAACATAATTAGTTGTGGTTCTGTAGTAGAGATCACACAGTGAATCACCATAGGTACCTAGGAGTTCCTGAGCAAACTTTCTGAGCTGATGGCTTTTGAGTTCAGCTACCCACGAGGGTCTACAAAGCGACAAATCACCGCAGCTACATAGAGGGAAGCGAACATTTCCTCCTCTTGTCATTCTCCATTTCAGAAGCCGCACGTATGCTCTTGTACACATCTTTCTTCATGAATGATGTAAGCTTTGATTCCTCTCTCCAGAAGGACTTTCCAGTAGGCCGCCTGGATGAGCTCAGTGACTGCTTGCGGATGTCTGTCCCAGGCAACAGACCCCTGAACCTGCGCACATGGGAAGCCTTTGTCTGGCGTTTCCATACGCTCCTCCGATGCAGGCGTTTCCATGAGCAGTTTTAGTCGATGGCCTATGAAGCATGGAGAAATAAAGTCCTGCTTTCAAAACTATGAAAATTATCTGAGAGTTTGCACTCCTCACACTCAACAGCTAGAGACACAGTCGAGACAGTGGGCTCCTGAAAATGTGCTCGCTGGTGTCTGTCCTACAACCTCCTCCTCTTCCAGGCAGTTTGTTTCGCTCATTGGTCACACACACACACACAAAAAAAAAAAAAAAAAAAAAAAAAAAAAAAAAAAAAAAAAAAAAAAAAAAAACGAGGCACTCACTGAGAGAGCACGAGCAGCCACCGCTTTAAGAATTAAGGGATCAGCTGGGTGGCAGTGGTGGTGGTGCACACCTTAACCCCAGCACTTGGGATGTAGAGGTAGGCAGATCTCTGTGAGTTCGAGGCCAGCATGATCTACAGAGTGAGTTCCAGGACAGCTGGGCCTACACAGAGAAACCCTGTCTCAAAAAAAAAAAAAAAAAAAAAAAAAAAAGGAATCAACAATTTTTCGAAAATGGCCCATGCCAGTTTCTATGAAATGAAGATGTGTGCGGTCCACTGGCGCCCCCTTCCTCTCCTATTCTTTTCATTGTGTGTGATTGCATTCAGGCACCTTGCACAGCGCCCTGGATCTGCTAATTGCTCCTTTGCCTACTATCAGCACAATTGGCTACATCGGTTAGAAAACCAACCGAGGGAATAGGCTACAAAATTGGTCTGGAAGCTTTGGCAGCGAACTCACGGATCGGGCTACTGAATGCAGAGCTAAAACACAAAGCACAGCTTGTTTTGTGTGTGTGTGTGTGTGTTTTTTTTTTTTCAAACAGTAATTTCTAATGGCAGAGACAGATGTTTCTTAAAGTGGCAAGAGATTTGCAAAGCAGGATATCCTACCATTTACAGTAATTGCTTTATTAATATTGCATGCATTTATGGCTTCTCTCTTCTAGCTGTGGCACATCTTACTTGAAATGACTTCAGGTTTCGTGATGACTACCCGTCAGCTCGACTCCAGAGACCCTTTGAGTCACAGGCCCAGCTTTACTCCTATACAGAGAATCATTCATAGGAAGCTGCACTTTGCTCTCTTTTATTACACGTAGAAGCCCTCGGGGGCACTGGAACACTATTAGAGACAGCGTGTCAGTACCTGCAAAGGAACTTTCAGCTTGGAAATCAGCACTGCGTTGCAGACACCTTGCAACAGAAAAGACCCTTCCTAGTATAAGCTCATGGCTTTGCAACCTGGTGTCTTGAAAAGACTGGGTCTGTGTGCTGCTATCATTTGCAATAGGCCTTCTGTAATAACAACAACAATAATAATAATAACAATCATAATCATAATAAATAATCCTTTCTTTGCCACTTGGCTTACTTCACTCAAAAGTCTGAATCATCTTTTGATTATCTCCTAATATGTTACTAGAAATCTAAAACTAACAAGGAAATAACCCAAAAAAAAGAAACCTATATTGAGGTTTTTCTGAAAGGTTTCTTAGTAACCTGGATGTGGATCATGGGTTCTTGCATCCCTTCCCATGTCTACCAAGGTGACTTGCATTTTGCTAGCTGTTCTGTCCACAGGCTGCTGCTGTTATGTGCCTGTTTGCCGTTCACTTCTGGATGAGGAGTAGAAAGTAGCTTCTCTGACAGTGGGTCAACACCATTATTGTCATTTGCCCCAGGAATGTCTCTGGAGTTAAGTGCAGGCTTCCCCCCCCCCCCCCGGGCACAGGCCCTAAGTGGTATGTGGAAACACTTAGAAACCTCACACAAAGTTGACTCAGGTCTTTTCTGAACACCTGTGGGACTTCCTAGTGAGCAGCTGAGGGGCGAGCAGGGCATGATGTATTCGGTCTTCTGGGTCGTGTGTGGACGGTAAAATTCCTTCCTGCGAGCACACTTCAGGTGGAAGCTCCCATACTTCACTGGTATAAAAAGAAGCATCTTTCTTTAATCTGTGTTGCTAGGAGACAGCCTACTCAATATTTAATTTTAATCTGACATACCACATTTTTTCCATGCCAAGAAATAGCCTGGCAGTTATGCATAATTCATCGTAGTGGACAAACTGATCTCAGTTCTGGAGGCCATGCTCTTAGGAGCTGTGGGGTTGCAGCTGTGCCCTTGCCTTCCCAGAGAAGTTCTAGGTCGGCCAGTGTAAAAGCTCAGTGCATCTTAAACGTTGTTCAGTGGGAAAAGGGAAAACAGAAAATAGTAGGGTAAATCTGTATAGATTTGGAGGAATCCTTTTACAGGGAGGAGGCCTAAGGGTCAGAGTGCCTTCCCGAGCATCAGACTCCCCAACGATGCCCGCAGCTGGCCTTTCTTCTTGTGTGTGCAGTGATGCCAGGAGCAACCAAAGACAAAGAATCAGGGTTGGGAATATGTTTCCTAAGCTCTCTGTTCTTGCCCCATTCGGCTCTCCAATGTGAAATTCAGTCAACATTTATTTTCAATTCTTATGATATAAAATTATATACAAAGATCCATTAGAATCCATGCCAACTTTGATAAACCTATAGGTATCTGTTTATATCCAGAGTCAATATTCCCACCCCTCCCTAAAATTGAATCTAATTCCTCTCCTTAAAAAAAAGTCAGTTTACTTTGCTAATGATTGTTTTAAGCAAGCCCAGAAAAGTGTTTGTGGCAGTGATGTTCCATGTAGTTAGGCTGGTGAGATCTTTCAGGTAAGCAGGGACTGTTCACAAAGGCCAGGTTAACATATAACTGCGATTCTGCCATCCCCTCAAACTGTTGAATGGCATAGTCACGCTAACACAGGAACCTGCCGCACAGGTGAAAGATGGCACTGGCTGCATTTCTCCAGATTTTGTTTCATCGGAAATATTGTGTACAGAGAGGAGTCATGGTGGAGATTTTGCTTACTCACAACTCCCTGGTGAGATTTGACAGCTCCAGGAATCTTCAGTACTAGAGCCACGAATACATTCATTTGTTCTCCCTACTGTTGTTGTAGACTAGCCTCTAACATTTTATTTTACGTTTCCTTATGGTTCGTTGTGTGTCTTTTTTTTTTTTTTTTTTTTTTTTTTGGTGTTAGCAATCTTCCAGGGACACACAGCTGAAGAGAGGCCTCCTTGTCTTACCTCTGACACCTTCCTGGTCCCCAGTGACATGGGTTTCCTTTGTAAAAACAAGAGATTTAAAAGAAAGGAAGAGAAAAAGGGTAACTTGTGGATATTTTCAATATAATTTTTCATTTTCCTCAATGCCATGATGTGCAATTCTCAAAAATATCATGTTTTTTGGCTGATCAGTATTCTCTTTCAATGAAACCCCAGGACATAGCCACTGGGCACAGAAGCTAAATGTCATGAGTTCTGTGCCCTGCTACTTGGCAGAGAATTCTGGCTGCATGCTCTTTTATGTAATTTTTTTCTACCTTTCTCTTTCATTGTGTGCTTTCAACAAAAGTTAGGCAGTAATAACTACTACATTTACACACCACGGTTAATGATTGTAACAGTGTAAGCAGATAAATGCTCACCAACACAAAAAAGTGCAGCGTAACTCTTCACTGAAGAGAAAAAATAATTTCTGCAGTTAATGAAATCACGGATACGTTTGACAGAATTACAGAGGGAAGAAAATGACTCGCATGACTCCTGGGGACAAAATTAAATGGTTGTGTACACGCTTAATCCCTTCGAGCCTAATAGTTATAGACTACCTCCTGCCCACCTCTGAGGAGGCACCCCCCCCAAGTCCTATCTCACCTTCGCAAAGCTGATTTGAGTTTCTCTTCCCAAGATGCACTGCCATGTCTGCAGGAAAGAGGGCTAATAATGCCTTCTTAGGAAATTCTAATTCTGTCCCCTGGGGTTAATTGTTGACGGAATAACAGATAATCACAAGAGTAGACATTTGGATGAAGAGGAAGGAGGGCTTGCAGCTAAGGACAGAACCAGGAAAATAGAACACCAGCAACTATTTCATATTTCATTACCAGCACTTTCATTTTATGCCTTTGGTGTTGAACAGTCATATTAACTTGCTGACACAGCCTAAGTAAACAAGCATTAGCTTTACTATAGATGATATATATATATATAGTTTGTTTATCCCCCATATATATGTGGCTTTCTGTGATAACTTGTTTATTACTCTAGCCATTGTCAAAAACTTCCCCAGAACTGGGTAGAGTATATTCCCACATAGAGATGGCTATCGTCAAACGCACAGAATTACTCTATCCAACTTTCGATGAGTTAAATACTCTTAGTTAAATGCATTAGGAAGTAATTTAATAAGATTAGTAGGTGAGGAGCACACCTAGGCCCTGAGGCTTTCTAATGAAAAATGCCACTAAATAAAGAACCATCTTGAGACACTTAATGCATGAAGGAAGTTAATTTTACAGCCCTGACAATTTGAGATGAGTCATTTACCATTCCAGCCCTGAGCATCTTTAAAGAACAAGGCTGGGTACAGGAGCTACAAATGGAACTACTCTATTTGGGTTGCATCTTAAATTTGTGATTGTAAAATATAGAGGAAAATAAGAGTGAAAATAGTTCACCTCCGATTTTTTTGGCAACATTCAATGAGATTTTACTTCATTCAATGAGATTTTAGCAGAACCATAGTACACGTATGTGAGACTCTTAAATCTAGAGAATCTGACCATTTCCTGAGAAAGGAAGGGAAGTTCAAAAAATCAGGGAACCAGAGAAAAGTAAGAAAGGGAAAATATTAAAGAATAATATCACTTGGAAGCAGGCCTGGAAACAAAATTTATGTAGCTGAAATTTTACCGGAGGAAAGCGGTGATGGTGCATAAGAAAGTTAAGAGGAGCCTGGAGCAGGTCTGGGCAGAAAAAGCCACCAGACCACAGTGAGGCTTCAACCCTCCTGAATGAAAGCCAGAGATGCAGAAAGATTTGGAGAGCACCAGATAAGCTCAGTCAATCTCCAGGAACTGCAGAGAGAAGACTGCTAATTGACAGGCCCTGAAAATACGGGCAAGTGCTGGTATTCAACCATCCTCAGTCACTGGCTCACTCCAGTCTGCTCAGGGAGAAGGCGGCTTTGGATAGGCCAGGTAACCACCCTCCTTAAAACAGAATGGCAGTATTTCCTTGGGTGTTACTGCAGTTTCCTTCCCACTACATGCCTCCTTCCACATTGTTTGCATACTCTTCAAAAACAGCTGTGAATGCGCAGCTGTAGATGGCTCATCAGTCTCGCACCATCCAATGTTAGAGAAGTTCACGAAAAATGGGTAGGGAATACTGTAGGAGCTGGTAGACTCGAAGGAAAGCTTAATGCTGGTTTCTGGATATGGCATGGATGTTGCATGCATTAACTCACAGCAGCTTAGATGATCTACACAAGATTTGCTCAAAACCAGTCAGTCAAAGTCCAGCATGGGAGAGGGAGGAGCTCTCAAGCCCCGCCCCCATTGTAGGAGTTAATGGGTATTGGTCACTACCTAGAGGGTACATCACTCTTCTTTGGGGAAGAGGCTAGCAGCAGGTTACTCATGTCCCACTGCATATAAATTTGAATTCGAAATTTATGCCCTGGCAATGCCGAAGCACGCATGGGCAACCAGTATATGGCAGTTCTGTTGAACTTGTCCATATTGGGTCTCATGGTCTATGTTGACAAGGACAACCGACCAGGTCTCTTCTTCTCAGTGCAAGTAGCACTAATTATACTCAGCAGGCAATATGAATAACAATAGAAAAAGAGGACATAAAATTGGGAGGGGCTTGGGGTAGAGACACTAGGGAGAGTTGGAGGGAGATGGATATGACGGATAGATAATGTATAAATACATGAAACATACAATGACTAAATCTTTACTTGAAAATGCATGTAAAGCCAGAGGGCAAACAAAATAAAAATGTGCCAGAAGATGGGAGGGCACAGTTAACAAAGGGCCCAGTGACTAGGCCAGGAGCACAAGAGTGGACTAAAGAAAGCTAAAACAAGGCTTATGGAAAGTTCAATAGCAAGTAAAGGAAATGGTTAACAATGCTTTATTCAAGCAAGCAGGCAGATGAAAAGCTTGGGTACATATGTAACAAACAATGGACTGTGCATGAAATTATTTGCCGTTTAATTTGCCAAAGTGTAAAGAGTCAAATGCATAAGAGTAGATACTGAATTGGGTAGAAACAAGACAAGCAGCGAGTAGAGGAAAGGCTGGTCTGGGACTCAGTCCTCTGCTCCAAACAGCACATCCGCATCTGGCTATCCTCTGCTGCTGCACACACGTACTTTACAAAGAATGGATGGCCAAGGTAAAGGAGTATTTGAAAAGAAAAGAAAAAATAAGGAAATAATGCAATTTTGCTTCACCCAGAAAGAGAAAGGTAATGTGTTTTACATGTCAGTACCATTTATGAAAATGTAAGACAGACACTAAGCGATTAAAAACTTAAAGAGTACATTAGTAGAATTAGTTTTAATAATACATTTTAATCAATTCAGTATATAGAAAATGCAACATGTAGTCAGTATAAATAAATAATGAGTTTCTTAAGTGTTCTAAGTCTTCTAATTTTCATTTATATCTTTTACTAAATAATTCAATTTGGAAATTAAATTTTCATTTCAAATTCTAAATCTCCAGTTTCGATTCCTAAAATGTACAGTAGCAAAAGAGGATGCACATATGCATTTAAGTGTTAAAAATATCTTTTCTTTAACATTCACCTCTATGCTCACAACACTAATTCATCCTCTGTCTCTGTCTGCATGTGGAGCTGTGGGGTGTTTGCATGTGTGCACAGGTGATCTTGACAACACGTGCATATGTGAAGCCAGAACTTGACGCTGGGTGTCTTGTGTCCTTCCCACCTTACTGTTTTGAAAAGGGGTCCCTCACTGGAATCTGGAAATGCTAGTTTAGCTAGACTGGCCAGCAATCCCCAGGCTCTATCTGTCTCTACTGTCTCTGAGCTGGCGGTGGGATGACAGATATATGCCGCCATGCCTAACCTTTATGTGGACGCTAGGGATCTGAATTCAGGTCTTCATCCTTACAGAGCAATCACGCAGATTCTCTCTTCATTTCCTGGTTTATTCTTTTATAAAAAAAAAAAAAAGAAGAAGAAATGATTTAACTTTGCAGCAAAGTATATTCATTTCAGAAACCTATCTGCTCAAGTTAAAACATGCCCAGTAGATTATATTAAACATGCCCATCTAGATTATATGTCTCCGAATATTCAATTTTGTCTGCGTGGGTCAAGGTGCCAGGTATTTTTTTTAATATTATTGGGAATGTTATCAGATTTCAAGGTAGCAGTTGAAGTCTTTGATTCATTTGAATTGAATTTCATGCAGGGTGAGAGATAAGAATCCAACTTAATCCTTCATGTAGCCATCCAGTTTGACCAGCATTATTAGTTGAAGATGCCATCTTTTCCTCATTATATATTGTGAGGCTCTCTGTCAAAAATCAAGTGGCTATAGGAGTGTGGGCTTATATGTGGGTTTTGGGTGGAAGAAGGAATATAGGGAGGGATAAATAACACTGAAAACCTTTTGATATCTTGAGGAAACTTACCACTTTTCATGATCACAAACACATAAACTATGTATGTAGGTATATATGTATATATGTATATGTATATATATATATATATATACTGTTATATTATTATAGTTCCATTATCAACCAAAAGCTTCCATCTTGGAGGAAAGCTCATTAAGACACAGGATGCTTATAAGGTTAATAAGAAGATGATCAAGGAGGAGATGAAATATTCCATACTACAGGGAAGCTCCTTACACTCAGAAAGTAAACAATTCAAAACAGCTTTAGAAAGTCTCTCAAACTGACCAGATTCCTGGGTCCACCTTTCCCCAAGAACACATAAGCAGTATGGAGTACTTAGGACATGCTCAGAATGCTGAGTTGTCAGGAAATGTCTCAGGTCAACTAAGGCACCAGGAAAGAACATTCCCAACCTATTGAGCTGCCTGCAGGCTATTCAGTGTACTGCAGGTTTCCAGCTTTGCGAGTTGCCACCCATACTGAGGTGGACTTTGGTGATGCAGCTGCTTTTAAGTCATTTCTGCATCTGTAAGAGACCTTATACTCATATTCCTGTAAGTAACCACCATAAAACACATTGGTTACCAAAGCTGGACTCTGATGGTATCTGTAGATTTTGGTATATCATAGGTTCACTATCTGGATTGAGCAGATTTTTTTCACATCTCCCCAAAAACAGTGTCATGAAACAAAAAGTTAAAATGGAGTCACTCCCTATCAGAGGTGACAATGCCCCTACTAGGTACCACAGGATAACAAAAAGTCCAGTGATAGGAATGGGTTTCCTTTCCTGGAGTTGTTGGCCATGTGGTATCATATATCCCCAAACATTACAAACTATTATCAGTAGAATTTGTTATGCCCTAAAACTTGATGGTAAGACCATAGAGCTGAAGACACTACTTGAGATATAGAACAGAGAATTCAAGCTTATCGTGATGTGGACACTTCACCTTTATTGGATTACTTTCACAACTCTGGAAGGTTCTATACATACTACCGGGAAAGAAAAATAATCATTAAATTTACCCAGATGTGAACCCTGTAATCTACAATACTGACTGGCCTGGCAAAACACGTTAATTGGTGTAATAGTGGCATGAACATTATAAAAATAAACAACTACTTTTGATTGGATTTAAGTACTGCTCCATGAGATGACACCTATACCTCACATTATTATCATGCGAAGACCTTATGCCTAGACAGGTCATAGATTCTATGGAAAAACTTACTCCTAAATGGACACACTGGTAAATTGACTCCTAATGACTTTTGGCTCTTTTATCCATAGGTGAATGTATCTTTCAACCCTTAAAAGAGAAGCTTCTATTTGAAGTAGATATTAACAGAGACCCACAACTTGTCAAGGAGCAGAGAATAATAAACTGTGGAATATTCAAACTTAAATGAGAAATGTATACCACATCCTCCTCCTCACAAGACTCAGTGCCTATTGAGGAGGGGGTGGGCAGAATGACTATAAGAGCCAAAAGCAGTGGATGGGTTCAAAATAAACAGTGTTTTATTTGATCATAGAATTACAGTTGCACATATGAACTCATAACACATGGGAGGTGATGTCAGTGACCCATGTAAGCTCAAGTCAGAAAAAATTCCATCATGGAAAGGGGAGTTAGGCATGAAGTCTGACTCCTAACTGGGTAACTATTGTCAATTGATAGCTTCCAAGAGAGAAAGAATCTACGTTCTTTAAGAGTGGTGCCACTAGTAGGACAGCAATGCTCCAGTGGAAGGTTCCATGTCTAAGAATACATGAGAGTACAGGTCAGACCTGATGGTTGGGTAGGCAGGAAAGGTAAGATGGATTGGAGGGTGGGAGTAGGAAGACATGATAAAAATACAGTGTATGAAACTCTCAAAGAACTAATACAAAAATATAAAAAGTGAGTACATCCCAGGACTGCGAGGGGTGCACCCACACACTGAGACAATGGGGATGTTCTATTGGGAACTCACCAAGGCCAGCTGGCCCGGGTCTGAAAAAGCCTGGGTTAAAACTGGACTCGCTGAACATAGCGGACAATGAGGACTACTGAGACCTCAAGAACAATGGCAATGGGTTTTTGATCCTACTGCACGTATTGGCTTTGTGGGAGCCTAGGCAGTTTGTTTGCTTACTTTACTAGACTTGGATGGAGGTGGGTGGTCCTTGGACTTCCCACAGGGCAGGGAACCCTGATTGCTCTTTGGGCTGACGAGGGAGGGGGACTTGGTTGGGGGAGGGTGAGGGAAATGGGAGGCGGTGGTGGGGAAGAGACAGAAATCTTTAATAAATGAATAAAAAAATAAAATAAAATAGCACAAAAAATATAAAAAGTGGAGGATTTTGAATAAAGCAGTTTGACATCCATCACAGAAGTGGGCATCACTTGACAAGTTAAAGGTCAGAATAAAATAAAAGAATGGTTTCTCCAGATAAAGAGGCGATTTTCTAGCCATTCTTCAAATATAAGCCCAAAATGTCAGCTCTTCCTTGGACATGAAGCCTGGCATCTCATTATTTTGTTTAGTTTGGAGATTAGGTCTCCTTTAAGTTAGGATGGCTTCTAATTTGCTATGCAACTGAGGATAACCTTGAACTCCCTATCTTCCTGCATCCACCTCAGAGTGCTGACTTTGTAGGCATGCACCACCACACCTGGTAACTTCTATGTCGCTACACAACTATATGTCTGAAGCATTTTAGATCTATTTTTCATTGCTGACATGGACAATTAATGGAAGAAAAGATTTATTTTGGGTCCAAAGGCTCTAGTCTTATTTTGCTTTGCATATATTAATTATATGAAATGATAGGTTTTAGTATGACATTTCTGTATATGAATATAATATATTTTGATCATATCTACCTTCCCTTTTTATTCTTCCTTATTTTCTTTATACAATCCTCTTCTCCATTCCATATCGTAATGTGGCACCCAACTCTATGAATCTGACTTATTTTATACAACACAATATCTAAGACTTTCCATTTGCCTGAAGTTGGTAAAAATTTTGTTCAACTTTATGGTTAGAAAATTCTCTATTATGTTCATATACTACATTTCCTTTATATGCTCACAATACACCACATTTTCATTATCTATCCATCCATTGATGGGTACCTGGGCTGATTCTATAGTTGGTTATTTTGAGTAGCTCAGCAATGTAATAATTACTCTTCTATTGCTGGGATAAAACCCACGACCAATATAGCTTATAGAATGAAAGGTTTATGTGGAATTACAGTTCCAGAGGGATAAGAATCCATCAAAACAGGAAAGCACAGCAGTAAGCAGAAGCCACATGCTGCTAGAACAAGAAGTCGATGGCTCATATTTTAAATCACAAGCACAAAGTAGAGTGTGAAGTAGAAATGGCACGTTTTAAACTCTCAAAGTCAGCCTATAGGCAGAGACTGCCCTTTCATTCCCAGCCATCCAGACCCGAATAATCACACAGAAACTGTGTGAATTATAACACTGCTTGACCAATAGCTTAGGCATATTCCTAGCTAACTTATCTCTTAAGATAACCCATTTCTGTTCATCTGTATTGCCACGAGGCTGTGGCCTACCAGGTAAGGTTTTAGTGTGTCCTTCTCCTTTGGCAGCCACATGGCATCTTCTTGACTCTGCCAACTATCTCTCTATATCTCTTGAAACCTGACTTTATTCTGTCCTGCCATAGGTCAAAGCAGCTCTATGCATTAACCAATAAAAGCAACACATATACAGAAGGGCATCCCACATACTATCCCCTTTTCTGTCTAATTAAAAAGGTTTTAACTTTAACATAGTAAAATTACATATAACAAAACAGGTTCAAGCAAGAATTACAGTTATAATATTTAGTCTACTAGTTTTTGGCAAAATTACAGAAAATATACTATTATCTCTTTTATTTTTGTAAGTCTAAAGTTTCATATCTAATCTATCTTCTAACATAACTAAGGAAAACTACAACTATCTGTCTTCAACTCTTCCAAGACCCTAGAAGGATATATTACCTAAGTAATCAGAAAGCTCATTGTAAGAAACTTCCAAAACTTTAGAATTGGCAGAGACGTTGTACTACCTGGACAGTCACCCAAAGCTCCTCTGCAACATTGGGTCATCCATCTTCAGCTTACAGCCCATAGTGTCTGGCAAACTTTTCCATGAAGCAAGAAATTTGAAAGTCTTTTTCACCTATCTTGGCAGTTTGGCAGTCACTTTCTTTTGTACCCTGAAGAATGTCTGTCAGTTTCTTCTGTGAAGCAGAAATCCTGAAAGATGATCATGTCTTTTGGAATATTCAGCAGTCACTTTACTGTGGGTCCTACATGTCCAGTTCATACAGTGTACCATCAAGCAGTCCAGGCAAGAGCAGTTTCTTGACCAAATGGCTAGCTTTGTCACATTGAAGGTAAATTCCATAACAAGTTTCTTTAAAGCCCATCAACCTCTTTGAAGTAATTGGTACTGCCAGAAGCAGACATGTCTCGCTGTTGAGAAAAGTCTAAGTTCTTAAAACATTTCAAATGCCATGTTCTGAGGGTCTTTGAAAGGTTTGAAGAATACCTATCCATATGAAATATATATCTATACATCTAGAAAACCTACCATGACTATAGTTTGACTATTATAGATGACTATCTATTAATCTGTATTTCTTAACTGTGCATTACATTTTTAAATAAGCTGTACAAACATAATATCTTAAACAAGAGCAGAAATACATATACACAGTATAATAAAATTGACCTTAAATTTGTATCAATAGACCATGATCCATACCAATGCAAAGTATTCATCTTTATATCTTACCTCCCTTATGTTTTTTTTTTTAAAAAGAGGTTGACTGTGACCACTAATGATTTATACCCAACCTCTTTTAAATGAAAACAAACATTTATAAACATGCACTTTGGGAATTTGGGCATAATTTTCTCCAAACTGTTTCCTACTTTTTGTTGGGTGAAGTATTTTTAGTGTTCACAGAGAACTTTCAGCGGGGGGGGGGGGTCTTGTTCCATCAAATCACATTAGTCTGGAAAGAATTCACAGGTTCTCATCTTCTGCAGAAATAAACGCAGAACCACTTTTCCAAAGGAACATATCCTTATACCCAAATTTTGAAGTCAAGGTGCCTTTATGTTGGTTTAACTTATCAACCCCAGAAACAAATGTCTCTCTGCAGTCCTAAAATTCAAAGAAAACACAATAATATGCATAATCCAGACTCTCTGTGTATATTCCATCTTTATGTGGCTTATTTTTCTTTACTCCTTTCATCTATGACTGACTGTACTCTTTTACTGTCTCTTTAAAGACTTTGCTTCTTTATATAACTGTCTGTTCTCTTTTCCTCTCTCTTTCAAGTCCACATATATTTTTAAACACATTGTATCTTATTTAGAGGTCTTTTATGTCTGAATCTGTCCTATTGTGTATATGAAATTCTTTTCTGACAAGGAGCATTTTTAAATGGTAAGCAGCAGCCCTGGATGCTGGCTCTACCTCTCTTGGCCTTTCAATATGGCAGAGGTACATTTGCTGTCAGCTCTGGGACTGCTGGGTGGGAGCTGTGCTCACCACCTCGACTCTGGGAAGCACCATGCAGCACATAAACCCTTTTTGACTGAGTAAAAGCTAAATCTGTCATGCAGCATGTTGGGCAGCCTGAAAATATCTCTGTGTATGTGAGCGGGAATCCACCATGCTTTCCTGCCTGTACATGCCTAGCAGATCTAATCTAGCTGCTTGGTCAGGCAGGGGTGCTGAGCTACAGGCATGTTCTCAGCTACTTTCTTCCTAACCCCAAGTGGGCATATAATTACTCAGGCCCAAAGTGTGTGGCTGACCACACTGCTTAGCCCCCAAACCTATTGGTGCCATTTTATAGGTGGAGACTTCTCTTTCATTCCTGGTGGCCAGACAACACATATACAGAAGAGCATCCTACATCACCTGCCTCCAGTGAGACACTTCTTCCAATAAGTCCACACCTCCCAAACTTCCCTAAAGAGTGCCAACAACTGAGAAACAAGTTGCCCAGAACCAAGTGTTCAGATAACTACAGTAATAAAGAAATAGTTTATTCACGCCACCATAATAGATATGTAGGTATCATTACAGTAAGGTGTTTAGATTCCTTCGACAAAATATGTATATGTGATGTAGCTGTGTTATATAGTGGCTCTATTTTTAATTTTGAGAAACTTCCACACTGATTTTCATAATGAAAACCCACACACACAAAGATCCTCATTAATATTTTCTGAGTTTTGTTTATCTGTTGATTTTTCTAGATGATTGCTGTTCTGTCTGGGGTAGAATAAACTCTGAATGTTGTTTTGATTTGCATTTCTCAATCTGATAAGGATGTTGAATATTTTTCATGTGTTTAGTGGCCATTTGACTTCTTCATTTCATCTGTTCAGTTATCATGCCCATTTGACGATTAGAGACTTTGCTATTTGATTATTTATTTCTGAGTTCCTCAATTATTCTGAATGCTAGTCCCTTGTCATACTAGTACTTAGCAAAGACTTTCTCCCATTCAGTAAGTTGTCTTTTCAGTCTGTTTTTTCTTTCTTTTACTGTGAAGAAGCTTCTTGATCTGATGAAATTTCATTAGTCAGTTCTTGCTATTATTTACCAATATACTGGACTTCTATTTAGAAGGTTATAAGCAATTCTCTGGACCCATATTTATTCTTTGTTTGGTTACTTCACATTTAATAGGAATGGGAGGGAGATCTGTGGCGTAAAGACATAAAAACACAGAGGTGTCTTCTCCCATAGATGAAAGAGTCAACTCTAAAATATCTTCATTTTTGAAAAAACATACTTAATTTTAAATTGCACACATATACACGGACACACACGCACACACATAAACATGTATGTATGTTCATATGTATGTATGCATATATGTATGTATGTGTATGAGGGTAATATGTGTACGTAAGTACACAGTGCCCACAAAAGATAGATGTAGAGAACAAGTGTAGACCCTAGTGAATGTGTGTTGTTTAACATGGGCACAGTCATGTCAAAGACCAAGGTTTCAGCTCTATAGTAGTTAACAAAATCTTTTCCAGGTTAGGTTCAGGGATATGGCAAAGTCTTCCTTTCTGGACCATGTGTGGATATTGATAGTATGTGCAGAAAATGTCCACCATAGCTATCCCCAAAATGTTTGCGTGAAGATGGCTACCCTACAGAGAGTGGCCCAATGGTTAATCTTTAGCTAAGCCTGCCTTCTTGGTTCAG
>NW_026067976.1:8466312-8479840 GCF_014885135.2 Alexandromys fortis | reverse complement strand
AGATTCCAATATTTCTGAATTTCACCCAATGTCGCCTCCTCCACCTTTCCATGTTACTTGGCTTTCTCTGGGGCTTCTGAGAATGTGATGGGTGTCTATGTTTTCTCTTACCTCTATCAAATAAATGGTCTATTTTGTAAGTGAATCTTGCCTTTTTGGTTTATCTACAGTCAAATACATTTACCTGAACTTTCAGCTGGGTGAATTTGTGTTGTAGTAGGAGCGGCAGGGCTGCGTCCCTGGCACCCGGCCACCCGCATGGCTAGGTTATGCCCCGAAATAATTACACAGAAACTGTATTTTTTTCAAACACTGCCTGGCCCGTTATCTGTAGCCTCATATTGGCTAGCTCTTACATATTGTTCTAACCCATTTCTAATCTGTGTAGCCCACGAGCTGGCTTACCAGGGAGGATCTTAACCCGCACCTGTCTGGAGCAGGAGAATCATGGCGACTCCTTGACTCAGCTTCTTTTTCCCAGCATTCTCTTCTGTATACTCCACCTACCTAATTTTCTGTCCTATGAGGGCCGAGGCAGTTTCTTTATTATTAACCAATGAAAGCAACAGATAAGATACAAGACCCACCTCCATCAAATTTGGAGAAGTAAAAGAAACAAAACAAAACAACCTCAGTCTTTTGTTGGGTAAAGTTTTATCCATTTTAGATGATTGAGCCAAAATGCAAACTTGTTCTTACTGTTGGGGGATTTGACCAAGATTCATTCTTTTCTTTCAATTCCATGGAGTCTCATTCTTTCCAATGATCAATCTATAAACAGAAATATTTTAGGGTGTTTAGATGCAACAGGAGTGTGGATTGTAAAAATCAGTGGAAGCTGGACATGATACAGAACAGTCCTATAATTCCAGCACTATGGAGGCTGAGGCAGGAGGATTTTTGCAAGTTTTGAGGCCACCTGTAGTTACATAGTAAATTCTAGACCAGCTTGGGATACCAAATACCAAACAAACAAAACAAAACAAACAAAAAACACAGAACAAAAATTCCACTAAGCAAAATTTAAAAATCAATGGAGACTGCCTTGAAGGCCCCATCCTCGAGCTGAAGCCAAGCCTGTGCAGTGATATCTATTTCAGATCTGGTCATAAACAGAAAAAAAAAATCCTCTCCTCAATCAAATCCCAGCCTTGACAGTCAGCTCCCCCATCAGTGTGTTTCCTCACACTAGAGGAGCCCTGCGTTGGCAGATGTCTTTGACTTAGAGAGTTGCTGGGGTAAAGAACTCATTTTATTCTTTGACAAAGGGCAGTTTTTGGAAGTCAAGTACTCTGCTGTGTTCAGGGACAGAGGTGGATTGCAACGTCATAACTGAGTGTCTGCTCCATATACCATTAAACTGCAATAATGGCTTCCTTGGAATTAAGCTCCTTCTCCCTCTTGCGCAATTGGTCACTTTTTTTCAACGAGGTCACAGTTTTCAGAATTTCATCCGAAATTTCAACATTTGGATCTAATGTTTTTGGAACTGGGATTATCTGGATTTTTATTTTTAGAGATTATACTTCAGGGATTTTAGTCTTTTAGGATTTCAATTTTTAAGATTATGGCAAGCTTATGTATCTTTCAGGGTTCTGATTGGCCCTGGGGGAACAGGCCAGTGTGATTGTTAAGAGTCCATCTTTGATCCTGTTCCCAGATCTCTGCACTGCTGCTGAAAGATGGAGAAAGGAGGAAGAGCCTTAGGTAAGCTGAGAACCTTTGTTGTTCATGAGTAATAGGCATTTCTAGGTGGCATTAAAATAATTGTTGTTTTCCTATTATTTTTTCTTGTAAAGTGGGTAAAACAATTTTCCAACATTCCTCTCTGAAGAGCCCCACATGAAGCCATTGCTGGTAGTCCCCTCTTAAGGAAGGAAAGACTCTCAGATTGTTGGAGACATCTCAAGGTCATCCAATAGAGTACAGACAGGGCAGCACCTGAGCAGAGGGTGAACATTGCCCTCCATGTCAGCCGCAGCACCTGCTGGTGTCCAAGGACGCGGAAGACTACCAAAAGCTGCTGGTGAGCAGTGTGTGGAAACATTCTGTACACTGGTTTGGAAGCCCCTCCTGAGCCAGTATAGAAACCTCTGTTAGCAGGAGCTGAGATCCACCTGGGAACTCTCCCACCCCTGCCCAATGGTCTGTGAGGTCCGCATGGAAGTCTCCTGCCCACTCTAGCCTCTTCTCTGGACAAGTTGCTCTCCTGCAATGGTGATGGTTTACTAGTTCCTGAGAGTTTCACCTCAAATGTGTTTTAGAAATCCAGGATAAGAGAAAACCAAAAACTCCCCCTTCTCTAGGAGCTGGGCCCAAGGAGCTCTTACCTAATCTGGATCAATTTTCCTCACAAAGCTGATAGAAGAAGAGGAATTGCGACCTTAAGAGGATGGTGAATGTCATGCCAGTATTCCAGGAAGAAGAGTTGATCTTCTCTGAGGAACAAATGTTACTCCAGAAGGAAATAGCCAATTTCCATCACCTGAAACAACACAGGCACCTGGGAACAGAGGCCACACCACAGTGAGCTCCTGCAGGGCTGCAGCAAGCAGCTCTGAGCCTGCACAGAGGGCTGGGAGATAAGGCAGAGATGTTAACCCACTAGTCTGCACCTTCTTCTGGACGCAACTGTTGTTCAGTCCATCCATTAGCATACCGCATGACTCATCACTGCAGATCTTGGCTTTGAACATGTCAACTCTTCAGGCTCGGCAGTCTGAAGCTTACATTAGAATTTGTGCCAATGGTCCGAGATTCTAGTCTTGAAATCTTTTGCTTCTCCTCTACTCCAGTTTCTCCACATAACATCTTTTCAACCCTTGCATCAACCCATCTGGGTCTCTTCTCCAGGCAACTCCAAATACAACATTTTTATAAAAAGCATTAGTGAGCAAAGCTTTTGCTAACTATCCTACACAGATGAAAAAGGGATACAGGACACACAACCCATTTTCCTACAACCTCCATCCTCCTCCACATGGCTGTTCTCCATCAAAGTCATCTCAGGCTCTCATATTTGTCCACTCGACTCACACAGTGCACTGTTCTGCAGGTCCCTGTCCCATCAATATCAGATCCCAGGTCTCCTTCTCATCACCATGAGATCCCAGGTCCCCTTCTCACCACAACAAATCCCAGGTTCCTGGCTCACCACCACCACCAGATCCCAGGTCTCCTTCTCACTACCACCAGACCCCAGGTCCCTGTCTCACCAGCACCAGGTCCTAGGTCGCCTTCTCACCAGCACCAGATCCCAGGTTCCCTTCTCACCACCACAACACTGTTCCAAATTCTTGTTTCTCACAGAACTTGCCAGCTCTCTCAGTTTCCCATCCCACCAGGAAACCAAAGTGGCACATCCTGATTTGGAGACCCAGCTTTTGAAATAGAACAGTTGGATTCATATAGATCAGTATTTTGTGTACATGCTTTGAATCACATCTGTATATTACCAAAAAAGGTATATTTTGTTCTTCCCATATTCTTGATAACATTTTAGCTATATACTTTCAATAACTATTAAGACAACTGATAGGGTAATTTACACAAAAGTATATTATATGTGTAGCATATAAGTCTATGTGTGATATGTGTATGGCTACTTTTTCCTGAAGACTGTGCCTTCTCACTGGGTTCTCACACAGAGGAAGGAATAAGGCACCACTCGACATTCTCAAGAGAACTCTAATCCAGATTGTGAGTGTCTTGACTTCAAGACAATTTTTTTTTAATTTCCCACTTCCTCTTACAATCAGCTTGAGCATAATGATTTCCGCATCTAGATCTGGGTAGAAAATGATTATTCAGACCACAGCAAGTATACACTCGTGTTTCCAATCTTCAGCTACACTTGACTCAACATGAGATGTTTCTGCTCAGTAAAGCCCCCTGTGCATCTCTTACCTGACCAGAACACTACAAGACAAAAAAATATCCTTTAAATTTTGAGCAAAGACAAGTTCCAGCAATTGCTTCCAGATGGGAAAACAGGACTGTAAAACGGTTCATCAGCTGTCTTCTTCAAAAATGTCAGTCTTGAAAGAGTTAGAACTCTGTGGCTGCCTTAGATAAAAGGAGACTTGTAGGCAAGTACAATCTGTGATGCTTGCTGGGTCCCGTGTGGCAGTAAATGCTCACAGCCCTTGGCATACCAGAGTAAGATCATTGTTCAAGGGATTTCCTGGACTCTCCTCAGCAACAACTACAAAGGAGATTTCTCACATCTAGTCCTGGGTTTTTTGTTAGTCTGTGACTCTTGAGGGGAGCATTATCATTCCCAAGTATATAACTTCATTCAATATATATATATATATATATATATATATATATATCATCTGTGCACACACATATATAATATGTAATTTTAGGTAAACATTAAATAGTATGTTTCTCTGTGACCTTTTCAAGTATCATGTGTTATTCATCCCCCTCTCCTCAGTTAAAGCCATCTCCTTTTCTTTCTTTCATGGCACCCATGGCCTGCTATTTCCGTCTCTGGAGCTCCACCTCATGAGGTGATCATGCTAACCTTACATGGATGGTGAGCTATACTATAGATGGTGGTGCCAAAGTATCCAGAAAGAATCCCTACAAATGTGCTCTGGTCAGTTTTCTGTCAACTTGACACAAGCTAAAGTTCTTTGAGAAGAGGGAAACTCAGTTAAGAAAATGCCCCTACCAAATTGGCTTGTGGGCCACCCTGTGGCACATTGCATCCATAGAAGATTAACACCACAAGGAGCGGTGCAACTCCTGGGTTGGTGGCCCTGGATGGTATAAGAAAGCAGGCGGATCAGCCATGACAAGTAAAGCAGGAAGCTGCATTTCTCCACAGCTTCTGCATCAGTTCCTGTCTCTTGAGTTTCTGTTCCTGCCTTTTCCTCCCCAAGTTGCTTTTGGTCATGGTGTTTCATTACAGTAATGGAAACCTTAAGACAATATGCAGCTGCAGTTCAGAAGTTCAAAGCAGAATTCTGTTTGCATACAGAGCAAATGGAGACATGTTAGAAGCAGTGAATCCGAGTAAAGAGTATTGGTCGATTTTGATTTGTTGTTCTTGATATTTTATTTTACAATGGCATGTGTATGCTTGTGTCTCTATGTCAGTACATGTATATGTGTGTCTTAAGGGGCATGTGATGGGATCCTCTGGGGCTGGAGTTACAAGTGATTGTGAGCTGCCAGACACAAGTGATCAGAAATGTACTTGAGTCCTCTACAAGAGCAGCAAGCACCCTTAACTACTGAACCATCTCTATAACACTTGTCCAGTTTTTAAATCTATTCCAGGAATTTCTGCGCCTCAAATCATTCCCTAATAAATAATTCTAGAAAATGAGCAGACCGTGCTGATCTTAGTGACCTTTGACATGAAGAAACTTTGATGCTCATAGATATCATTCTCATATTCATGTCTCCAGCTTCAAAGAGCTTCATTAAACTCTATCAGGCAGAAACTGAGGTCTTCCTATCATCCTTTTGCTTCTTACCTTACCAATTAACCTTGGCAGAATCATAAGACATAGCTTTAAAAATGCAGATGAGATCAAATGGACGCTCCATATAAAAACAGAATCCCAATTAACCTGTGACTCCAACTCTCAGCCTTTCACACACCTGCTACTTGCCTGGAAGACATCATTTTATCACTTACATTTTCAAATTCTTTACACAGAAAATGGAGATGAACATGTCTATTCATGTGATAAATGGCAGTGATGATTAAGTTGGAAGGCTGAGGAGACAGCTCAGTGGGAGAAAGCAATTGCTCCTCAAGTGCCAAGACTGGAGTTCAGAGCCCTAGAGCTCACATCCATTCCTATAGGGAGAGGGGAGACAGAGATAGGGTAATTCCCACAAGCTAGCTGGCCAAGTAGCCTGCTGCAGAGAAGTAGGAAAATAACAGAAATCCTGTCTCAAACTAGGCGGACGGCAAGGACCAACACCAGAAGTTGTCCTTTGACTTCTACAAACATGCCTAGGCATCCATGTGCCTTCACTAGCTCATGCACACGCAGGATATTTATTTTTTCCACTGCCTGAGGCAATGTGTGACCCAATGCGGAAGCATCTTTCTCATTGACAACAACACCTAAGTTTCTGCCACAGACCCCTGTGCTAGATTTCACTGACTGACCCTTGTTACAAAGGTTTTGACACTTGGTACAGCGGCTGTAAAGACATCTCAGTCACAGAGGTGCCTCAGAAAAGATTCCTTTCGAAGCAAACTTATCTTTGGCTGAAAATACAAAATTTCCAGATGTTACTTTTAAGAGATCATATGGAGACTTTGCATTTTAGAGCATCCTTGGAAGAAAACCATATCCAAGAAACATGAAACCTTTTAAAATAACAACAGAACTGCAAAATGCCCTGAAAACTCTGTGTCTCCTCCCTTCTTCCCTTCCCCTGAAAAGAAAAATCATTAACTACTCTTATTTCCATGAGGTAAGAGACTTCCAAAAGGGAAAATAGGAATGGAAAAGGTATATCATAATCTGGAAATGAACTAAGGAAGCACTTAGTTTAACCCTCTGTTAAATAGAATAAAAAGCTGAGACCTATGGAAGATTTGCTGAAGGCCGACCACACACACGTTAATGTTGGTCAAATCTCCCTGCATAACCTCTTCTTTCCCATTTCTCTCCCTTCCTCTCCATTTAGCCTCTTCACCCTCAGTATTTCTGATTCTGGCTTCATATGGGGTACGGTCTGCTAGCCCCACAGCCTGCTCTATTGTGCTTTAGACACACTTTCCTCCACATGGAAATGCAAAGGGAAGTGTTAGAAACTAGAACTCACACAGGAGACAAAACCTACAATATTGGTCTCTCTGAACCTGAGTTACCCCACCTAACATAACATTTTCAAATTCTCTCCCATCTGCCTTCACGTTTCATATTTTCATTTTTCTTTATGCCAAATTCATGCCACATTTTCAAAGTGCATTCAGCAGCTGTTGGGCATCTAGGATGCTCCCGTTTTCTTTCCTCTGTGAATGGAGCGGCAGTGACCATCAGTGTGCAAGTACTTACACGGCTGGACACAGAATGAGGTGTACATAACAGCGTGGTGGAGCTGGCTCCTATGGTGATTCAGGTTTTCTCTGTTTTGTTTTGTATTTTTTGAGAGATGTTCAAATTGGTTACCATAGTGACTGTTCCAACTTGTCGCCAATTATGGATGAAGATTCTTCTTTTCCAACTATTTGGCAGCATTAACTATCTTTTGTTTTTGTTTTTTGTTCATTTGTTTTTGATGATAGTCACTCTAAGTTGAATGAGAAGAAATTTTGACTTAGTTTGGTGAATTTAAATTATTAAGGATGTTGAACACTTTCTAAAAATCTTTAATCAGTTATCTGGGTTTCTTCTGAGACCACTGTCTCAGTTTCTGGGTTTTGTGTTCTAGGTACTAACCTTCTGTTAGATGTTTAGCCAATGAAGATTCTATTATATTCTATAAGTATCTCTTTGTTGTACAGAAGACTTTAATTTCATAAGGTCCTATTTGTTTGGATCTTTTTTTTTGCTTTGTTTATTTTATTTTGGGGTTATGTGATTTTTTTATTAACTAAAATTTTTCATATATGTTACATACCAATCGCAGATTTTCCTCTCTCCTCTCCTCCTGTTGTCCCTCCATCCCTGACTCCCCTTTACCTGCCCCCCATCCACTCCTCTTCAGTCTTCATTCAGAAAGGGGCAGGCATCCATGGGCTTAAACATAGCATGTGCAACAAGATGAAGCAAGAACAAGCTCTTCCCTTGGAACAAGATTGAACTAGGCAACCCAGAATGGGGAATAGGGTCCTGAAAGATAGCACAAGAGCCAGAGATATTACTGCTAGGAGCCCCAGAAATAGACTGTCATACACATGCATGCAGAGGACCTAGCTTGGTGCCATGCAGGCTCCCTAGCTGTCAGTTCAAAGTCCATGAACTACCCAGAGCCCAGGTCAGTTGTCTCCGTGTGTTCCACCATCACGACCTTGACACCCACCCTGACTCATATAATCCCCCCTTTCTTCAGCAGAACTCCTGGAGTTTGGGCCAGTAAGTGGCTGTGGGTCTCTGCACCTGCTTCCATCAGTTACTGGATAATGACAATTAGGGTAGTTGATGACAATTAGGGTGTTTATCACCACGAGGTCATGGCCTACCAGCAAAGTTTCATCACATCTATCTCCAGCAGTGGATCATGGCATATATCTCCCCACCTTCCTTCTCCCAGCATTCAGTTCTGTTTTCCCTGCTTACCTAAGCTCTGCCCTATCAACAGGCCAAGGCAGTTTCTTTATTCATTAACCAATAAAAGCAACACATAGACAGAAGGACCTCCCACACCATTTCCCTTTTTCTGTTTAAACAAAAAGAAAGGCTGGATACTATGGGCCTATAGGCTGAAGATGGATGCTCCAATGGTAAAGAAAAACTTTGAGTGACTGTCTAGGCAGCCAGATGTCTCTGTCAATTTTAGAGTTTTGGAAGTTGCTTATGATATAATTTCTGTTTACTTAGGTAATATCATATCATTCTGGAGTCTTTGATGGAGTTGAAGAATTTATAGTTTTTGTTACAGTTTTCCTTAGTTATGATAAAAGATAAAGTAGATATACTGTTTAGTTTTATGTAATTTTACTATGTTAAAGCCTTCCTAATCTAGTAGTATTTGTGTTATAAACTTGGGTATGCTAATGTTTGGTGAAATATATTTATAATTATAATGATCTGTTGATGGATTGTTTCCTTAATCAGAATGAAGTCACCTTATTTATCTTTCCTGATTAATTTTGGTTTGAAGTGTATTTTGTCAGATATAAGAACAGCAATACCCAATTCATAGATCTAATTTCATGGAATGCTGTCTTCAAAGCTTTTACTCTCAGGGAGTCTTTATCTTTGATGAAGAGTTGTGTTTCTTGGAGGCAACATATAGGTGACGATGTTTTCTAAATCAATTTACCAGTCTATATCTTTTGACTAGGGAATTGAGGTCATTAATATTTAAAGATCTTGTTGAAAGATGTGTATTAATTCCTGCCATTTTGCACATTATATAGTATTAGATGTTTTTCTAATCTTCTTTGTTTAACTACAGTTGTAACAGATTTTTGTTGTTGTTTTTGTTTTTCCTTGTTCTGTCCTACATGTGTTAATCTTTCTTTGTCTTATTACCCCCAGTATCCTCTGAAGAGCTGGCTTATGGGTTACAAGTTCCCTTATCTTACTCTTCTAACGGAATATTTTCTTCCTCCACCAGCAATGGCACACAGTTTTCCTGGGTGTAGTATTTTTAGTTAGCAGCTGCAGTCTTTCAGTAGTTTAAATACATCATTAAAGTTTTTCAACTTTCAGTTGAGAAAACAGCTGTTATTCTATTCTGGTAGACCTGACTATACCTGTTACCTGGCATTCCTTTCAGTTTCTAAAACATTTTCTTTGTTTTGTTTATTTAGTGTGTTTAACTATATTATGATGTGGGGAAGCTTCTATTCTGTTTTTTTTTTTTCTATTTGGTGTTCTAGATGCTTCCTGGGCTTGGGAATCTCCATATATTTGTGAAATTTTCTATCACAACTATAGTGAAAGTATTTTCTATACTGTGTGAATGGTGTTCTTCTCCTCCTTTTATGCTAACAAAGAACGTATCTGTTCTTCTCGTGATGTGCCAGTGACCTTGAGTTCCATTCATACTTTAAAAATATATGTAAATGTGTTTTGAGTGAATGTACCTGTGTCAATTCCTTTACCTTGTCTTCCAGCCCTGAAATCTGTACCTATGATCCACTTTATTGCTTAGACTTTCCACCATGCTTCTTATTTGACTGAAATTTTCATTTCTAACCACATTACTTTTGTCTTCAGGATTCCAATCTCTATCAAATTCCATATTCATATCCTTCATTGACTTCCTTATTTCATTTAGATGTTTGACTGCAATTTTTGGAATTCATTTAGGAGTTAATTCATTTTCTCTTTCATTTCTTTTAATATCATTCTTATGAAATTTTTTTTGTCTAGAATTGGGAGCATGGATCTGGTATTGGCAAAGTTTAAAACAGATGGATTGTCTCAGTTTTCCATGGTACTTTGCTTTTGCACTGGACTTGTGCATCAGTTGTAACATCATTGGTTGAATCCTTTTTAACTTGTTTAGGCCATTTTCTTCTTTAAGTTAGAAGGGCTTTCCATGATCATGAGCAACCCATCTCCTGAAAAAGTCAAAATCATTTTTCTCCATATTTCCTCTAGTATTCCAAACATCAAGCTCTATAGCCAGTTTTCCCCTGAGAGTAGAGTACTGTCTGTTCCACCAGTCATTGCTAAAGGATAGAGTAAGGGAATTCACAAAACTGTCATCCGTTAAGTACTAATCATCTGGGGGTAGTAAAGGGACACTGATGAGACTGTGTGTACGAATCTATTAGTTGTAGGTATGAATGAAAAGAGAAGAAACACAGCCTGGCTGGTGATGAGAACGGGAATAATGGGAAAAGAGAGGAGGGGATGCAGTAGAAAAGGGAGCAGTAGGGATAAAACAAAGTTGAACGAAGGACAGAATTTTGTGGAATGGTAGACAGAAAAGAGAAATGAGGGTGTGTTTTCATGCAACAGAACTCCCGACTTTCAGGAAGGAGGCTGGGGTGAGCCTGGCCAGCGGCCATTGTTTGCAAGACAAAAAGGCAAAAGGAAAGAATAAGTAGCGGCAAGAACATAGTAAGGCTGGGATGGATGCTGAAGTGATACTGGGCATTAAACAAAGATAGGGCAGTTGTAGAGCAAAGGGAGCTGGATGGAGACACAGGGTGTGAAACTGATTAGTCTCATTCTGTCTCTATGGTGCTGTCAGGTTACTTCCCTGCCACTAGGAAGCCCTCTGTGCTGGGCAGTACAACCCACCCCTCCAGGCCTTCATTTGAATGATCAGATAACCTGGGCAGTACTTCTGAGGCATCACCCCAAATCTGGCACACCTTTTAAATTCCTTCAGGGATCAAGTTGTGAATATGGGCTCCACCTCTGTGCCTCAAGTGGTTCCTACTAACATGTTAAGTGCGTTCCTTCTGCGACACAAAGATTCTTTAGACTGTATTGGATAAATATCATTCTTGTTTTACCAAATATAATTTTATCACCTTCTTTCCTTCCTTCCTTTTTTTTTGTTTCTTTCTCTGTCCGTACTTACGTTTATTTAATATTTATTAAACTGTATTAAAATTGTGGAGCTGTTCGTGTTAAAACAAGGCTCCCATCAGAAAGATCTGTTCCCTTTAGCTATTTCCTCTGTCCTTATAGAAAGTATAACTCTCCGATTAGATTTTGTTGTTTTGGCTCATCTTACTTTTGTCTATTTGACATGAACATGACTGTATTAATATTATCTGATATTTTCTTATGGGTGTAGTAATCTTGTGCCCATTTCTCCATTAATTTATTCTTCCAGCTATGCATTTACCCATCATTCATCTGTCCATCTTTTCATCCCAACTTGCCCAATTTATTTGAGATGAGCACACATGTTTAATTTTATCACTACTTCTTATAATTAGTTGTCTTTCTAGCCACAGGGTAAATAATACTTTTGAGTTATATATGATGAATAGCTGCCAAATACTCGTCATCAGCCTTGTCCCTCCGGGATGATCATTTTGTTAAGCTACTTCCTCTGTCATTTCATAAAACTATAAAATGATATTTTAAAATAGTACCATATAATCAAATCATCACAAAACACTGGAAAAGAATCAGTAAACCTCTTGAAACTTGAGTCTTCATGTTCTTCATGGGTGCCCTCTTAATTAACAGCTTTGCGTTCCCACCTGCTGTCAAAATCATTGTTCCATTTTCTCTCTTAATTTTTATACAACCTCAAACCCTCCCCGCTTTTTCCTCCCCAGAGCTCTGCGTTGCTTTCCACCTCCCTTTTCTCAGAATGTATTTCAGTGCACAATTTAACTGAAGGAGGACGGAGAAGAAAGGCTGTGCTCTTTGTGAAAAGCACAAGAGTCTTCTTGACAGGGAAGGGCTGGAAAATAAAAGGAGCAGGCTGTTAAAATGTGAGCTGTGCTTGAACACATCCTAAAACGATTCAATTGTCTGTTCCGGATATAAATTATAAGCTGAGTGATTTAAAGCCAACTCCCACTGACTATTAAAAGTGGGGACTGTTGAGTTAGCCAGATCCGAGTCTGCTGTGAACTGCTTCTTTATGAATCGCAGTGCTAACTGTTCAACCTGAGTGACAGTAAACAAAAGTCAGATTTAAAAAGCGCCTGGAGGATGCATGAGTCACAATAATTCCGTACTCTAGTTCTGCCTCCAGATGAAGTTTACTAGTAAATGATGAGCACATTAAAGGTAGCTGCTTATGCATGAATAAATACTGAAACAAAACAAAATGAAATATCTCCCCTTCAGCCTGACTATTGCAGCCAAGCTGGCTAACACATATCACTCTGCTTCATCAAGAGGATATGTCTATTTTTAGATGAAACAGCAACTACAAACTCTGCATTTATTTAGTAATAACTCATTAGAGTTTCAATATTTGTAGAAAGACCAGGTCTTATATAAAATGCTGAATTCTCCAAAATTCTCAAATATTCTATACCTCTAAAAGAAACTATTATAACAATAACAGAAAAGGGGGAGGAGACTCCTGATGTTTCACATAAATAAAAAAAAATTAAGAATCCCGAAACCTCTGATTCTGCCTGGCCCCTCTCAGCTGATTCAATGCATTGTCACAGCTCGGTTTCCAGCTCTCAGTTCTTTGATTTTGAAATCTGTGCTGAAGAAACTCTTTGTGTTCCGCTTCTCTCCTTGCCGCATCTGTAAACCTACAAAGCAGTATGCAGCAATGGAGTCTCTGGTAGAGACGGGACGACCTATATACTTCAGCTCCTCATCAAATTCTAACTGTGAGGCCTTGAGAAAGTCCTTTAGCAGGGTTCTACTTCCTCATCTACACATTTGAAGGGAGAATTCTGAGCCAAGTAGCACGTGCAATGCATCAACTAACTTTTAAAAGGACAACCTCAGAGAAACCGAAACGCCAGTGTCGCCTTAAGGAAAGAAACCTTCAACACTGCTCTGTGAACTACCTTGAACGAGAGTGAACCCACAATTGAATCCTCCACTTCTCTCCCTGTATTTTCCATCTGCCCTTAGTTTGTGTTGCCGGCTCGTCTGTAGTCTGTCTGCTGTGTGTATCTAATTGTTCTATTGCCTGTGTGTTCCAAACAACAGATATTGCTCTGTATTTACTGAACAACCCAGAAAACATTGCATGTGGGGTGGAGGAAGGGGTACACTCATCCATTGCTGGTGGGAATGCAATCTTGTGCAACCACTTTGGAAATCAGTGTTTCGGTTTCTCAGCAAATTCGGGATCAACCTACCCCTGGACCCAGCAATACCACTCTTGGGAATATACCCAAGAGATGCCCTATCATATGACAAAAGCATTTGTTCAACTATGTTCATAGCAGTATTATTTGTAATAGCCAGAATGTGGAAACAAC
>NW_026067976.1:8439425-8465758 GCF_014885135.2 Alexandromys fortis | reverse complement strand
GAGGATAGGGAACCTGAAATGACCCTATCCCATAGCAATACTGACGAATATCTTTCATATCACCATAGAACCTTCATCTGGTGATGGATGGAGATAGAGACAGAGACCCACACTGGAGCACTGGACTGAGCTCCCAAGGTCCCAATGAGGAGCAGATGGAGGGAGAACATGAGCAAGGATGTCAGGACCACGGGAGGTGCACCCACCCACTGAGACAGTGGGGGCTGATCTATTGGGAGCTCACCAACGCCAGCTGGACTGTGACTGAAAAAGCATTAGATAAAACCGGACTCTCTGATCATGGCTAACAATGACGACTGATGAGAAGCCAAGGTCAATGGCAAGGGGTTCTGATCCTACTTCATGTTCTGGCTTGGTAGGAACCTAGCCAGTTTGGTTGTTCACCTTCCTAGACATGGACAGAGGGGGGAGGGCCTTGGACTTTCCACAGGGCAGGGAAGCATGACTGCGCTTTGGATTAGAGAGGGAGGGAGAGAGGAGTGGGGGGGGGGAGAAGAGTGGGGGGAGGGGGAGAAGAGAGGGGGGAGAAGAGTGGGGGGAGGGGGAGGGAAATGGGAGGCTGGGAGGAGGCGGAAACTTTTTTTTTCTTATTCTCAATAAAAAAAAACATTGCATGTGGGGGTTGAGGCATAGGGGATTCTTTACAAACATCTTTTTTGTTTCGTTTTGTTTTCTTCAAGACAGAGTTTCTCTGTGTAGCCCCAGCTGTCCTAGAACTCCCTCTGTATACCAGACTGGCCTTCTAGATTTTCCTGCCTCTGCCTCCATGAGTGTTGGGATTAATGGCTTGGGCCAACACTGCCCTTCTTTACAGACATGTTTAACAGTTTAGAGAGGAAGTTGTTATATAGGATTGTTTCTGACCTTTTAGCTGGGTTTAGGATATGATTACCCCATTTATACACATATTTTGCTCTGAGTCAGTACATGGAAGAGTATATGGAAAAAAAAAAAAACAAAAGAAGTAAGATTGGTTGTAACATTGTTCTCTTAAAGGCAGGTTAAACAAGTAGGCTAAGTACACAGCAGGATACCAGGCCAAGTCTTTATATAATTTTATTTTATTTTATTTTGAGACAAGGTTTCTGTAGCTTTGGTGCCTGTCCTGGAACTAGCTCTTGTAGACCAGGTTGGCCTCGAACTCACAGAGATCAGCTTGTCTCTGCCTCTCTTGTGTTGGGATTAAAGGAGTGTGCCACCACCGCTCATTTCCAGGCCAAGTCTTAAGTGACCTCAAAGTATGTTGTGAACTTGGCTGTGGCGGTCAGCAAACGTTTCAGTTTCTTTCAATGTAAGAGATATTTTCATAAAGTTGTATCACCACAGTACAGTCTGGATAGGCACAGCTTCACAGTGGTGATGTATGACCCAAAAGCCTTGGCTTGCACCTCTAAAAGCAGAGGAGTAGGGCCTCAGTGGTTAAGAGCATTTTCTGCTTGTATAGAAGACCTGGGTTTGATTCCCAGCAACCACGAGGCAGCTCCAGGGTACCTGATGCCCATTCCTGACCTCCAAGGGCTCAGACATGCAGGTGGAGCACATACATACACTCAGGCACATACATATACCCATAAAAAGAATCAATGAAAACAGAGAACCTAGCAGACTTTGCATTTTTCATGTTTAACTTTCTTCTCTGCTTGCCCAGGGAAACTGGAAATGGGGTGACGTGAACCCTAGTAGACTAAGTCAGAACTTCATTAGATCTTTCACAGCTTTGCCAACACAGAAGAGGGCATTTTACAGTCAGGGTTACAGCTGCCTTCTCTTCTCATCCTGACTGGTGGCAGGCCATTGTATTTGAAGTTTTTATGTTCTGTCCTACATTTCCACATTTGCACTTTCTTATCTCCTCAAATCTGTGTTCAGTCGGAGTGGGGAACCTCACTGTCCTGGCTGCTTCTGCCCAGTGCACAGCCTTCATTGCTGACCTGTTCTTGCACCCAGGGTGCCCAGTCCTTCTCTTACAGCTGCTCAAATCTTTCCTGGATCCTTGCATCGCTTGCACTATTACACACTTTCTCTTCCTCATCCATCTACCAAGCGTGACACTGGCATGCTATTTTCATCTACAGAGTCCATGTTTCATAGTCAAATCATCAAACAAGTCACAACACTTTTCATTTGTTTGTATATAAAAGCAACCTTCTCTTGGGGGACAGGTTATGCAAAGATCAGAGGTTGGCCCTGGTCATCTTCAATCATGCTACAAAGCCCACGTTTAATAATCAAGTAACCAAATAAGTCACATTTCTTCTGTGTGTGTGTGTGTGTGTGTGTGTGCGCGCGCGTGTGTGTGTGTGTCTTGTGGCAGGGGTTATATGGAGGTCAAAGATTAACACTGGGTCTTCCTCAATCATGCTCCACATTCTTTTGTATAGAGTCTTTCACTAGCCCTGAAGACGGTCAATTCAGCTAAACTGACTTTCTAGCAAGCTCCAAGGATCTTCCTGACTCCACCTCCCAAGCAACAGAACTATACGGCCATGCCATATTTGTTGTTGTTGTTGTTTGATGTGGGTATTCAGGATCAAGCTCAGGTCCTCACAACTGCATGGCAGACACTTTACAGGTTGAGCCATCTTTCTAACCCATCTTGATGTTTTAGGTAATTTATCATTCTGTGTTGAGCTGCCTTCCTATCTACCCTGGTAACATGCAGCCCATGGGCCACTGTTAGGAAATACTTTGAACTATCCAATCAAAAGACAGAAGAGCTTCAAATTCTGTGTAGTCTAGTACTGTGATCATTAGTCACATGTGACTGTTAGTTACATGCTTAAAATGCGATTGAGCATGTGAATTCAAATTTGATTTAATTATCGCTCCTGTGGTCAGTGCTAATACATTGTGTAGTATCAGCTCTTGGCCCCATTAGCTCAAATGTCACTTTTTACTGAGTAGAGGGTTAAATTATTAAAATGACCCTGAGAACATAAAAAAAGATATTTTAAAAGCTCCTTTCTTAGAGTCTCTTATTAATTGATATGAGCTTGCATCGGAACTTGAATGTTTTGGAGGGTTCTCCCAGAGATTGTAATAACCAGCCAGGGTTGATAGCCATTGCTCTAGTCTCTACCTCCACAGTCTGATTCACAATACATGCTTGATATTCCAGAGACACTGGGAACCAGTCTGCATCATCAATGTAAGCATTTCTCTCTCCTTACCTCCAGGTTTCTTGACTGCATGATGAAATGCTTCCATTTCATCTACTGAATTAACACTGTGGGGGGCAGGCTTGGTAGAGTGTGTGATTGCACCATTTCACCTATTATGTATATATATTTGAGATAATTCATACTTTATAAACCTTCAATGAGGCTACGCCTGTGTGAGCTTGTATGCTATGTCAAAACCATCAACTTTAATTAAAGTCATATATCAATAAAAGACTTCTAGGCTAGACTGTAAATTCTGAAATGGCAAGGATTGCTACTATTTATTATCCTATCTATAGTATTCCATACATGGTATGTCACAGAGGCAGTAGATTAATCATTCTTTAATGAATAATTTACCCCCAAGAATTTAACCTCAAAAATTGCATTTGAAACCATATCCATATAGTACCTTGGTGGAAATCATCTATATTCTTGAATATATGAAGATGGTAGATCTTCTTGAGCTGAATTCATATGTGCTATGTGTGTCACATACGATGTGTATGCACATATGAGATGCATGTTTCCTCTGAACAGATGTAAGGGAATCCAGCAGTTGCCGCGTCCTCTGAAGGATCCCACAGCAGCTCCTGGTTGTGCACAGCTGGTTGCTTTTCTCTCCATCACTAGCGTCCTGGGAAATATGGTATTAAGACGGAGAGAACAGATGGTGCAGGGTGTGTTACTTGAGACAGTTTTGCCGGGAGGTAAATTTATGCTTTATAAATGTACTTCAAAACTGTGCTATTTGATTTAATCACTTAATGCAAAGACAGCTGCGTACTATATTCGCCTTAACTGCGGTTATATGGGTTATCTGCCAATCTGTTAATTATAGTATTTTGAAAGACTTTTGGAGGAAAAAAAAACAGTAATTATACAGATTGGGGTGGGGGAAAGGAGTATTTTTTGAAGCCTAAATTCAGACATTCGTTCCAGCTAACATAAACTTATTGACGCTTTAGAAAATCTGTAAAGAAAGTGGGAATCAATGGGATAGCTCCTCTTTGAATTACCTGTGTGTTCTCACTGCCTAGGTTACCATGGTGACTGCAGTGAGCGGGTGTGGAGTGATCCCTTGGCAGGCCAGTGCTTCAGGCTGCCCTCTAAGGTTTTCTGGCGACTGCTCAACCCTCTCAGAGAAAGAGGAGGAGGTTCAAACTTGATTCTGCCCTTGACATTTTCCTATTTTCCCACACCCTTCCTCTCTCAGCCTTCCATATCTGTTCTCTCTGCCTATGGTTTCAGTCATGATTAGCCAGACTTAAGAAAGGCTGGACTGGGGAAGGGGCACATTTTAAGCTTAGTCACACAGCTTAGTCTTATTCCATTTAAGATTTATAAAATAAAAGAGCCTTTCTTGCTGAACACTAAATGCCACACACTTGCAGAAAAAGTCTGGCCTATTTCCCTTACCCACTGGGAAGTCTTGTTCAATGAATTTCATTGTCTTTTGAGATTTCCTGTCTGTGGGCAGTACTGGGATAAAAGGCTGAATCAAACTGCACATCAAAGAACTGTGAGAAAACATTAACGCCTATCCGGTCAAAGCCTCTTACTGAACAGGGGAAGAAACTGAGGACCCATATTTTTTTTTTTGAGAATACAATTTAATTATACATTTCTGCCTGCCATTTTCACCTTCCAAACTCTCTCTCTCCTTTAAATGCATGGCTTCTTTTTTAATTGTTTTCCCATTCCCATGTGCATGTGTATGTATATATATATATATATATATATATACATATATACATATATATATAATATATTCCACGCATACATATATACACACATTTGTATATACATAGATATTCCTAAATAAAATCTATTGAATATATATTCGATAGATAGATAATAGAGAGATAGATATGTATATACATAGATATTCCTAACTATAACCTGTTGAGTATATATAATGTTAACTGTACAGGTTTTTTAGGACTGACATTTTGGCACTGGACAACCAATTGCCTACCCTGAGGAGGTTCACTTCTTCCACTTCCAATTTTCCTCAGTTACTTGTAGCTCTTTGTGTAGGTAGAGACCTCTTCAAGTTTGGCCAATCTCCTGGCTAGCTTAGACCCGAAAGAATCACACAGAAACTGTATTAATTAAATCACTGCTTGGTCCATTATCTCTAGCTTCTTATTGGCTAACTCTTTCATATTAAATTAACCCATTTCAATTAACCTGTATGTTACCACGAGGTTGTGGCCAAACAGCAAAGTGTCAGCACATCTATCTCCGGGTGCGACTCCATGGTGTCTCTCTGACTCTGCCTTTCTTTCTCCCAGCATGCAGCCTAGCTTTTCCTGCCTACCTAAATTCTGCCTTGCTGTAGATCCAAAGCAATTTCTTTATTCATTAATGCTAATCACAGCACATGGAGGGGACTCCCACATCATTTGCCTAGTCATTGGTGTCTTCCTTCTTCAGCTCACATGTGGGCAGTCGTGTTGGTGAGACTTTATGGGTACAGCTTCTGGTGTTACTAGGAGACACAATCTCACAACAAACTCCCTAGTCCTCTGGCTCTCTCTGCCCTTCTTCTGCAGTGAAGACTACACTTTTCTGTTATTATAAGGAGAAATGTTTAAGGATTATTGTTAGGAACCATGCTGGTTTAATATATTAGTGGTTGTGGATTAGCTTTTGTATTAGTTGAAGAAAAAAGGGGGCACAGCCCTCAGTTATCCTAATAATCTAATAGTCTAATACATAACTGGCTGGAGCCTCCCTTTTCCACAGCTTTCAGTGCAACCCATACTGAGACTCAGGACCCTGGGACTGAGCATCACAACCTGAAAGGACATAGAGTGCTTACTATGTGCTAAGCCTGGAGATGAATACTTTCCAAATATCATCATCTCAATGTAAACCTCTACCCACTATGGTGTAAGTGTTGTTTTATGCATTCTACTGGGGAGGAAGCTGGCTTTCAGAGTGAAGATACTCTGCTTACGTCACACTGTAAGTTTCTAATGGAGTCTCACAGTCAGATGTGGGTTTGTATAAGGACCAAAGGTCTTATGCTCCCCAGAATGTATAATTCTTTTTGGAATCTTTTTTCCCAATCCTTTTTTTTTTTTACCAACTCTGCAAGGCCATGTTTTGAATCATGTCTATGGCTTGTTACTCCTAGGCAATCTTCTGCCTCAGAATTCATCTAATGAATATGTCACAGGCCTATTACATAATGTTCAACATCCCTAGCTGGTAAACTGGTATTGAAGATATCTGGTGGAAATGAGAAGAAAACACGAGCCGCAAAGAAACCCACCTAGGAGTTTATAAAGAGGGGATGTGCACAACGGGCCCGAGGAAATGGTGTGAAAAGGAAGAGAGTCGTAAAAATGGCACGTCCAGCTTTAAGGCTTCCTAGCACATGCGCATGAGGGGAAAGATGTGCTTACGTCAGACGCTAATGACGGCGATGCTACGACTTGCACCTGCGTACCGGGGCTTTTGCATCAGACACAGATGGCACAGATGGCACAGATGGCGGGTGACCCACGCATGCGCACACAGGGAGTACATGCACCTGCTTTAGAACCAGGAAGTGCAGTCTTACGAGTGGCTAAAAGAATTACAGGTATGGGTTTAACCCAGGTCATCTAGAATGTCATCCACTTTATTTATATAACTAAGACCCATGTTTTTATTAAATTTCTAACATGCATACCTATGGTTAATGACAATTTTCTTGTTTTGTGTCCGTGGCCATGTTTTTTATTAGTATTCTTTTGTTTCCATCCAATTGTGTTCCCTTTCTGATATTTTTGTAATACTGGTAAATTCTAGTATGCATCCTGCCACCAGGCTAGCTTAACCCCTGAAATAACTACACAGAAATTATATTAATTAAACACTGTCTGACCCATTAGTTCTGTACTCTTATTGACTAACTCTCACATCTTGATTCAACCCTTTTCTAATAATCTGTATGTCACCACGAGGTCATGGCTTACAGGGAAAGATTCAGCATGTCTGACCTGGCAGCTTCATGGTGGGCGGCTCTCTCTGACTCTGCCTTCTTCCTCCCAGCATTCTGTTCTGTCTACTCTGCCCACCTAACGGCTACCCTATCAAAAGGCCAAGGCAGTTTTCTTTATTCAACCAATGAAAGCAACACATAGAAAGAAGATCCTCCTACAACAGTAAATTTAAAAAAAAAAATCAGACAAACAACAAACACATTTGTCTTCTCTAATGAGGGGACTTAACTTACATCAGTCAAAAAAAGCTTGTGCATTGGAAAGGCCCTGAATTGAAAGGGAGAAGAAACTTTATTACTGATGCTGAAAGTTAGGGAGGAAGGAAGACTGTGTACTCTTAGGGAATTAAACAGCTACCAGGGAAGATCTGTCCTTACTCCAGTGCTGTTTATTTCTCTAGTTGAAAATGTAGCTTTGCTCTTAGGAGGTCAGGTCAATGCGGAGGGATTTCCCAGCCCCAGAGAGAAATCCAAGGCAACTCCTGGCACCGTCCCTTTCATCAGCAGTGCATGACAACACCCCCAAACACCATGATTTCCAGTGTTCTCCACTGTCGTCAGGCATAAGAATCTGTCTGGCTTCAGTCATTCTGTTTTTGAGGGTGATTGATTAGACCAGGAATGATAGCAACTATCCAAACAGTGAAAGACCTACTTTATAGGCTGTGTTTTTCCCTATTTTTATGCTGTTTTACCCAAGAGAGGCCTTATCATACAACAAAAGTATATGCTCTACTATGTTCATAGCATCACTGTTTGTAATAGCCAGAACCTGGAAACAACCTAGATGCCCTTCAATGGAAGAATGCATTAAGAAAGTATGGAATATATACATATTAGAGTACTACTCAGCAGTAAAAAACAAGGACTTCTTGAAGTTTGCAGGCAAATGGATGGAAATAGAAAACACCATCCTGAGTGAGGTAAGCCAGACCCAAAAAGAGGAACATGGGATGTACTCAGTCATATTTGGTTTCTAGCCATAAATAAAGGGCATTGAGCCTATAATTCATGATCTTAGAGAAGCTAAATAAGAAGGAGAACCCAAAGAAAAACATATAGGCATCCTCCTGAATATTAAACTTCATCAGGCAATGAAAGGAGACAGAGACAGAGACCCACACTGGAGCATCAGACTGAAATCTCAAGGTCCAAATCAGGAGCAGAAGGAGAGAGAGCACAAGCAAGGAACTCAGGACCATGAGGGGTGCACCCACCCACTGAGACAATGGGGATGTTCTATCGGGAACTCACCAAGGCCAGCTGGCCTGGGTCTGAAAAAGCCTGGGATAAAACCGGTCTCTCTGAACATAGTGGACAATGAGGACTACTGAGAACTCAAGAACAATGGCAATGGGTTTTTGATCCTACTGCACCTATTGGTTTTATGGGAGCCTAGGCAGTTTCGTGGATGCTCACCTTACTAGACCTGGATGGAGGTGGGTGGTCCTTGGACTTCCCACAGGGCAGGGAACCCTGATTGCTCTTTGGGCTGATGAGGGAGGGGGACTTGATTGGGGAAGGGGGAGGGAAATGGGAGGCGGTGGTGGGGAAGGGACAGAAATCTTTAATAAATGAATAAATAAATAAATAAATAAATAAAATAAAAAAATTTAAAAAAAAAAACAAAATATCATTGAAGTGACAGACAAAACATCAAACTCAATCAAATATAACAAAACTAGCAAAGTCAATTCAAGAGAAAGAACATTTTTTTCAATAAATGAGGATAGAAATTTGTCCAAATATGTGTAAAAGTACAATTCTAAACAAGAATCACACTTTTCTCAAAAAACAAACAAACAAAAACAACAAAACCCAAATAAGCCACAATTCTAAATGTGAAATTTCAAGCTGGAAAAGGCTTAGAACACAACACAGGCTAGAATACATATGAGCTTTACATATGACCCAGAAATAAGAGGAAAAGAGGGATAAAATAATTAAGATCAATAAAAATTATTAACACAAGAAAAAGTTATAACAGATATCGCAACAAAAAGATATATACATTGGCAATATTATATATTATTAGCAATATTTTTATAAATAATATATTAATATGTTCTAGCACTATTATAAGATGTCAGAAAATGAAAAAAGTCAAAGGCAAAAAAACAGGAATAAAAATATTTGTAATACATTGTAAAATAAACATATCAAAATTCTTATCATATTTCATGTCATTAGAGAAATTAAAATCTAAAATAATTATAAAATAACACTACATAAATATTAGACTGAGAAACGTCAAAACTGCCAGTAACATAAGAAATAGAGAAATGGGGAATAAAGTTTATTGCTTATGGGACTATAAAATGGTATTGTCACTTTGGTTGAAAATTTGCCATTTCTTCTGTATATATGTGCAAAATGTATATAGAACTTCCCGAGTCCATTTGTATTTTCTCTGATGTGCATGTGTCCAGGGATGCTCACTTGGGATCCGACCACCTATGTGGGAGCCCCAGAAAGAGACTGCTTCTCATCGAGTCGCCTTAACTGTTTGTCTAGAGGTGGGACCATGTGAAATTTCCTCCTTCCATGTTGGCATGTCAACAAGTGTTGTTGCTATGCTGATCTTGTTCAGGCAACTGCATTGCTGGGAGTTCATGGGTGCTACTTCTCTGTCACTATCTCCCTGCAGACTAAGTCCTAGTTATCTGTTTCTTAGGATCTTTCTCCTCTTCTGCAATTTTTCTGAGCCTTGGTTGTTAGGATGCACTGGAGATAAATCAATTGGGGTTGGGTACTCCACATCCTCTTATCCTCTATATTTGACAAGTTGCAGATTTCTGTAATAGTTTCCATCTGGTGCAGAAAAGAGCTTCTGTGATAAAGGGTAAGGCTACAGTATCTGTGGGCATACACAGTATGACTTTATATTAGGACAATGGCAGGAAACAGCTCTTCTCAGCTCTATGACATCTCCAGCCATGTATATTTGAGTAAGTTTACCATACACAACATGAATTCTCTCTGGCTGTGTGGGTTTTAAGTCCAATTAGCGCTTAGATACCTCCAAGATAAAAGTGGTACTAGTGTACCATTGTGGATATTTTGCCAGTCTATCCATTTGGCGAATCATCTGACTAGAAAAACCAATTGTTCCTCTCTTTTGGAAGCTTCTATAGAAACTTCCTGGATTATGAAAGTCTATACTCTGAAAGGGCTGAGGCTTCCAGGTGAGGTCCAGCTCAGTTCTATGAAAGGCTGTGTTTGAGGTATATGGCATCTTCTGCAATAAGCATTAGGGCCTTACCGTCAACTTCTAGGATGCAACCAAGACCAATGACAATATTGTTTTGGGAGTCTCTTAGATTCTACTGACCAGCAAATCACAGGAAGGTTTCCTATACTTGGCACTGTGGGTTTTTTTTTGTTGTTGTTGTTGTTAGCTAGCTTGTGACTCTTGTGCAGGGAGCATTATTACCCAAGTGGCATCACTTTACTTTAATTTACTATATATCCATACATGCATGAACTCATATATGTACTTTTAAGCAAATATAAAATAATGTTTCATGACTTTTTCAATCTCTTAAATGGTTTTTATTCACCCCTCTATTTTCCCCATTTCCTCCTTCATAAAACCCATGTCCTACTATTCCCCCATCTACCCATGAAGTGAAAGAAGCCAGCCTAGAAAGATCACAAACAATGAAATTCCAAAGAAACATAAACAGTGATGGGATCAATCATTGCCAAAAGGGAGAAATAAATCAAGGAAGCACGAAGAAATTTTAGGGTAAGCAAGCTATCATTTATTGCTATAAAGCTGGCATTTTGCATTTGTCAAAACATAGAAATTTAACTTTAATATAAACTGTAAAATTCAGTTAATTGTATCAATTTTTTTTTTCATTAAGAGTGCAGTGAGGGGATGGTATGATGACTCACCATGTAAGGGTACTTGCCACCAGGTTTGACAACCTGGATTTGATTCACAAAACCCGCATGGTAGCAGGAAAGAGCAGATTCCAACAATTGGTTCTTTCACCTCCATATGTGCACTGGGACATATGCAAATACAGAAATAAACACATATAAACAAACAGACATATGTAAAATGTACATATATACACTTTTTAAAAATGTTAAAAGTAAAATATCTAGGAGACAAAACTTTAATTCTTTCTGTTGATTGTTGCCCATTAGACGAGGATCTAGTCTTCCACCATCATGCAGCAAGCTCATCATCTAGGCCTCAAGGCTTCACCCCTACCTGTGAGTAGTTCTTTAAGCCCAGCACCCTCCCCATCCCAAGAAGTCCTACCCATATCTACAAATCATCACCAATTGTCTGTGTGGGAGGTCTTCACATAGTCCCACTGGGACTTCACACAGGTGCCCTCCTGGGACACATTACCATGACTCTTGAAAAACAGAAACAGGGAGAACAAACCTTACCAGGGTTATTTATTTTCTCCATTTGGCTGTCTTTTGTTTGTGAGTTGGTTTGTACATAAGTGTGTGTGTGTGTGTGTGTAATAGTTGTTTGCTTGTTTAATTTTTGGTAGAACCTGCTTTTGATTTTGTATTTTATCCTTAACATTTTAGTGTTTTAATTTCTCTAATATTTTATACCTACTTAAAATTTTGTACCTTGTAAACTCACTATGTTTTCAACATCTTTCTCACCAAAATAGGCCTCCATTACTGTTCTTCATTGTTCTACACCTAAAAACATCTTGTCTTCTACATTCAAAATAGATCAGCTGCTACCTCAACTTCCAACTGATATATCTTCTTTACCATACTGAATACTCTCTTTCCTCTTTTTCCCACCCATTCTTCACTTTACTATTAAGAATCACTTAAAAATATGTCAATCAAACCAACCAGTATTGCAGTGTCCACAATATAATAGAACAAAGAGTACAATTTTATTAGCTTCACATTCATTTCTGTATTTATGCAATCAGATAAGATTGGGCCCATTCCCTATGGCATACCTGTAGACTTTCATATTTTAAAACTTGGAGTTACCCTATACAAAGGGTAATATTTCTTCTAGAAGTCATAGGTAGCTGAATAAAATGTCCATATCAGGCGTGGAATACCGCCCTTAAAGGTTTTGGTTGAATATGCCCAGATAACTCCTAAACATTACAAGTTATTGCCACTGCCCTTGGCTGTCCCTCAGAACTTGATAAGATCCTATTGCTTACAGTACCACCCAGTTTGGTCATAAGACATAGAGAAATGAATTAGTACTGACCAGAAGATATTCTCTCTGCATAGAAGGTGTTGTGCAGGCTCCTGGTTGGGGAAGGGTCTAGCTGTTTTACTCAGCTATGAACTCTTGTAGCTACAGTAATAATCACTTTGGCAGGATATGCCCATGCATGCAATAGTGGCATATATTCTATAGGGGTAACCAATTGCTTTCTGATTGGATATAAGACCCATTCCATAGGAGGAAATTCATGTCTTCCGAATAAATTGAACCAAGAACCTCAGGCTAAGAAGCTGATGGTTCCAGAGGTGAGGCTACTACTATTATTTTGCTAAGTGTTAATAATATCTAGCCTGCTGACTAAATTGTATCTCTATACCCATAGACTAGTGAGGCTCTCAGATATTATCAGAGAAGTTTCTTTGCGCAGAGGATGGTGGTTAATCCCAAAACTTACCACTGGTTAAAGTGTAGAGAATAAGTCTCTATGGTGTGCTCAGGCATAAACAGGATATCAATATCACCTTCCTCCCAAAGTTCAGAAATCATGTGCAAAAAAAGGTCTAGGAGATCAGGGAGGCCCAGATCAAAACACTGCCTCCTTGGAATGGAAGAAGGACTGTGGTCATAAACACAGAGCGACTTGGCTATACAAGACCTGCACTGGAACAAGCCAGTCAACATTCCAACATGGAGGGGATGGGCTTATGTGGCTCTATCCCTAACTGATAGACTTCTGACAGTTGATGCTGCTAGGTGAAAGGTGTCACGTTTCTTTAATATTGTCTACACTGTTAGTTCTACCACATTTCATTAGATGTCCCTACCCCTGTGAGTATATGGACAGTATAGACTGGACACAGTGGATTATAAAATACGGAGAAGGTGAAGTTGGGAGGGGCTCTGAGAAGGGTGTTCTGGGACAAGTTAGGGAAGGTGTGGGGGATGTATATGACTAAAATGCAAAGGTAAACTGATATGAAATTCTCAAAAAATTAATAGCAATATTATATTTTATGAATCACTAACTTCACAGAGGGTATAAGCTAAGATACTATGAGATTAAGAGTGGAAGACAACCTAGGAAGTTAATATAGGTGAAGACTTTTTATTTATAATATATATATTCATGTATAGGGCATTTTATTTTATATCAAGTAACAATATTCCCAGTTTTAAGTTACTTTGTAATGTTCAGGTTGACATTATTTGTTATACAATATAAACAGTTCTCTGCTAAATACAAAAAAAACCCAACAACCTTACTCATATCAAATAACTGTGGAGTGACACTCCCTGATGATCAGTGTGTCCCAGGGGCAAGATTACATATCTTTGTTCACAAAATACCCCCTTCTGATGCATTCTGCTCACCTAGAGCCACACCTTCTGTACTTCACACTGCCCTACACTACTTTGTACGCCTTTATACAGAGAAGTTTTGGATAAAATGAATTTGAAATGGATTAAGAGAACAAAGGCTGTTACTCAGGGCATGCCTGTGGCTGTATAGAACTCATGCTAGGGCAGAGCTGAGGAAGCAGCTTGTGTCTGAGTAAGCCTCTCTGCTCAGAAGTAGCAGAGAGAGTGTCAGAAAGGACATCACTCCCTTCTGAAGAGAAAATGGTGCTCAGCCTGGAGTTATAAGAGCACCATGTGTGTGGGTTAAAGTCTTGAGAAAGTACCTAAACACCAATCCCACTGGATACTTGTGATGGAAAGATGACCAAAGTGCCGAGCTCAATGCACACTCCAAACCAGGATATAGCACTGATGTGCACTCAATATTGCTCTCATTTTCCTCTCGTATTGCCCTAACTCGGTCTTTCTTAGTCAAGGAATAAGCAGAAATACCTCATAAGCAGCACATTGTTTTGAATACTGTATATGCTGAAGAAATGCTTCCTAGTTCGTATTTTAATTTCAATGAATTATATTTACATTCCAAATGTAAATATAATTTACATTTGGAATTTACATTTGGAATGGAATGTATACATTCCAAAGCACATGTAGCCCAGGTTGTTTATCTGTAGTCATTGTCCCTTTCCTTCTGGGGCATATTACAGCATCTCAAACTCAGTTCCAAATCCTTGCCTCAAATGAAACATCAGGTCCTTTCTCCTACATCCTCCAGGAAAAGTTACACATATCACATGGATGGCATATCTAGACACCACACACTTTTGGCATATGCTCAAGAATTTGGGAGCATAGCTATTGCAATGCATGATTACATGGTGTTCTGGAATTTTTTATATATCCTGAATAGCACACAATCTTTGTATGGTAGTCCTAATTTATACTTGTCTGGGGTAAGAATGTAAAGGTAAGAAGTAAGAGGTAAGGCATAAATTTTGACAAACAGGAGGATGCTCCTTATGTAGAACCGCTGCCCTGTTACACCATAACTTTTAGACAGACTATTAAGAAGCTGCTCTTCCTCTGCTACATTAAAGCAACCACACTAGCCTGCTTGTTGTTTAAAAAACAACAACAGCAAACTTCAGACTTGAGCATGTAAGGCTGCTGGTTCAGATGGTGGACAGCAGACAGCATACTATAATCCAAAGGTAAACAATGGTGAGTTGATGCTTACGTCCTCCATGATGACAAGAGCCTTGGGTTTTCATTTTGTTTTCTGGACAATTTTCAAGATACCTAAAAATCAAAAGGACCTAAACAAAAACTCATAATATAGTGAGGATGAAACAGCTGGAATTTGCAGGAAGATTATAGGAGACACAACCAGTAGTGAAAATACTTGCAGAAATCTGAGCAGATGTTCTCTGGAGTCTCTTCCTGAATCTTAAATTACACAATGCCCAACCTCAAAGTCCACTAAGGAGGAGACAGTGAAGTCTCATACAATGAATGTATCCATATTCCCACACCCATTCTGAAAGCCCGAGGCCTTCGGTGTTGACCTTAAGCCTGCAGAGGAAAAGCTATTGTTGATCCCACCAATTGAGAACAAAACAATTACCACAGCTTAAAGTTGTTGTAATAGGGGCGGCGGGGCTGCGTCCCCAGCACCCCGGCTGCCCGCTAGCTTATGCCCCAAAATAACAACACACAGACTGTATTCTTCTAAACACTGCTTGGCCCATTATGTCTAGCCTCTTCTCGGCTAACTCTTGCACCTGAACTAGCCCATTTCTAATAATGTGTGTAAGCACCCCAAGGAGTGCTTACTGGGAAGATTCTAGCCTACGTCCATCCTGGGTCGGAGCTTCATTGCATGTGCCTGCCTCAGAGAGCAGAGCTATCGAGTCTCTGAGCTTACTTCCTCTTCCTCCCAGCATTCTGTTCTGATTACTCCACCCACCTATGTTCTTACCTATCAGGGCCAAGGCAGTTTATTTAACCAATGACCTTCCTCCATCATAAAGTCGAATTTGAAACAAGCTTTATTTAAATACTGGCCAGGTAGAAAGGTTCTGGCCAGGTTCATCTCTGGTTTCCCAGAAAAAAAAAAATGGCCCTGCATTAAGTTTTGCAGTGGCTTGAGTATTTCCCATCAAGTCCAATCAGAGGCAAACATACATCCTGACATATTTCCTTCCTGTGACCCCCCCTCCTATGTGTGATCAAATATATCTGGTGCAGATGGGTCAAAGAAATTTGTTTGGGTTAGTTAAAACATGCGATTTGTTATCTCTCATAAACAATAGCCTCCAGTATTTCAGGAGCTATGCATCTCTGGGCAAGGGGCTTGCAGATCAGAGGCATTTGTGTTTCATGTATCTCTATGGCATAGTAATTAAAACATAAAATTATGTTACTTTTGATCACACGCTACTCTGGCCAGTCACAACCTGGATTAAAAATAAGGTTCAAAAAGGTCACACTGATATGGATATTATTTCACTACCTCCCATAACTAACTCCAGCACTTACTGAAAAGAAATGACCCAATCAAAACAATTGTTTTGGGGTCTGAGAAATGACTCAGCAGTTAAGAGCACTGATTGCTCTTCTAGAGAAACTGGATTTGATTCCAAATACCCACATGGTGGCACACAACTTTGTCTATAACTCCAGTCTTAGGGAATCTAGCATCTTCTTCTGGCCTCTCTAGGCACTAAGCATGCATGCAGTGCATAGACATACATGTAGGCAAAACACCAGGACATGGGATTAATACTTTTAAAACATAATTGCCTTTGTGTGAAAATTCCCTATCTCAAATTAAATATGCAATAAACTAAAGCAGTATGGCATTGTCTAAAAGGAATGATAAACCAGTTACTAGATATAGTCCAGAATTAAAGTGATGGTAAAATCAGCAAAGACGTTAAATGAATTATGATATAAATGCCATTGACATGTCATAGAGGTATGGTGTATAAGAGTGTTAATCCTAGAACTAAAAAATGTAAGACATGAAATTTAAAATGTAATGGATATGGTAAGCAACATGCATTCTCACAGAAAAGATACTAGGAGTCAAGATGGGAAAACCGAGAAACATGAAACCAACCAACAGGCACAAATTAGAACAGAGTCTCAACTGTCCGTGACATAATATCAAGTGACTTACTGTGCTCATAACTAGAGTCCCAGAAAAAAAAAGATATGTTACAAATGATTTCCCAAAAATGACCTTTGTCTTTCAAACTTGGTGGGATCAAAAAGAAAAAAAATCCAACAGTATAAATCCTATGAACATATCAGGTAAACCATAAACGACCAGCAGCAAAATCATCAGAAACAGTAACGCCAGAAGAGAACAGAGTGGACACACGGTATTTTAAGCACTGAAACTGAGAATAATGTCAGATTTGTTGGAAACTCTGCGAGCTGCATGGAGTTGGCTGCTCTGGTTCCTATTACCTGCTCTACAGAGTGGTGGCTACAATGACAGAAGGTTTCCTTGTAGTTCTGGAGGTTAGAAATACTTCTGAGTGATTTTTTTTCTGAATATCTTGTTTGTTCCATGATCATTTTATTACTTAGGGTTTTCAGAGGGATGAAAGAAATAGAATATATTAGATATGTATAATATAACTTAACATACATCATTTCTTTTTTTGGTCGTTTTTTTTTTGGTTTTTCAAGACAGGGTTTCTCTGTAGCTTTGAAGCCTGTCTGGAACTCCCTTTGTAGACCAGGCTGGCCTTGTCTACAAGAGCTAGTTCCAGGACAGGCTCTGAAGCCAAAAAGAAACCCTGTCTTGAAAAACCAAAAAAGAAAAATACATTTAACATACATCATTTCTATCTATCATGATTGTACACTGCATGACATGTTATACATATATGTATTCGTGTCATATATGTCTATGCGTGTGTATGTGTTGACACTTTTACTCATTACCTGCTTGGTTTACATGCTATGAGGAATAGGGTCTCCTGGCTATGGAGCTTTACATGGAGGTTGTAAACCAGCTGTCCTCTTCCTGCAGATCTGGGAAAGCTGATGCTATGAATCAGTTCTAGCACAATGGTCTAAAAACAAAGGGAGCTGATGATGAAATCCAAGTCCACGGACATAAGAAGATAAGACGAGGTGTCTCTATTCAAGAGTTAAATCAAGAAAAAGAACATTCCTTTCCATCTACATTTTGTACTAACAAGGTCCACAGCATATAGTTTGTGCTTGCCACATTGAGGAGCACAATCTTCTTTATAACCTCTGACATTCAAATCTAAACTTCATTCTGAAATACCCTCAGATCCATTTGGACACCTTCAAGTTTCAGTGTAATACACTCACTTCCACCTAGAACACAAAAATAAGGAAATAGCATCTTTCAAGTCAAGTGTAATTTAAGATTTTTCACCTATATTACAGAAAACTAACCAACAAAGGTATCTTCCAGAACTTTCACAAGGTTTTTGTTCTGCATTCTTCTGTGTCTTCCTGAAAGGACCAATCATATCAGACTGCAGTCCAAATAGGCAACTTAATTTTACCTTAATTACCTTGTAAAATACTCCATATCCAAACATAGCTGCATTTTCACTACAGGATCTAGGATTTCAATATATGAGTAGAGAAGACACAATTCAGTCTATAACATCAGTCAATAAGAAGGCATCCTCGAAATGATAAATGGAAATAAAATAATTAAGTCATTATATAAATGAAATTTTAGAGGTCCAAAGTCTAAGACTAGGTGGTCCATTAGTTTAGCCTTCTTGTAAGAGCATTAAGTGACTGTCATCAGTCACAGAGAAACACAGTAAGAATAACCATATGACAAACAGGAATCCAGAGAGATATTGCTGAGATAAAGTTCAAAGATTATCACAGCCCTCTTCTGAGAACTGCGTAGAGGTCACATGGAAGTTTCCCTAATGATAAATACATGTTGTGAACATTGACTTTCGGGCATTTTAGATTCCTCTGTTGAGAGTTCTTTGTTTAGGTCTGTACTCCAATTTTTATGGGATTATTTGTTCTTTTGATGACCAATTTCTTGACTTCTTTGTATATTTTGGAGATCAGACCTCTGCCTGATGTGAGGTTGGTGAAGATTTTTTCCCATTCTGTAGGCTGTCGTTTTGTCTTGTTGACCGTGTCCTTTGCTTTATAGAAGCTTTTCAGTTTCAGGAGATCCCATTTATTAGTTGTTTCTCTCAGTGTCTGTGCTACTGGGGTTATATTTAGGAAGTGGTCTCCTGTGCCAATGTTTTCAAGTGTACTTTACACTTTCTCTTCTATGAGTTTCAGTGTGGATGGCTTTATGTTGAAATCTTTGATCCATTTGGACTTGAGTTTTGTGCATGGTGATATATATGGATCTATTTTCATTCTTCTACATGTTGATATTCAGTTAAAGAAATGCTCAACATCCTTAGTCATCAGAGAAATACAAATCAAAACAACTCTGAGATTCTATCTTACACCTATAAGAATGGCCAAGATCAAAAACACTGATGATAACTTATGCTGGAGAGGTTGTGGGGTAAAGGGAACACTTCTGCATTGCTGGTGGAAGTGCAAACTGGTACAGCCAATTGGGATATCAGTGTGGTGATTTCTCAGAAAATTAGGAAACAACCTTCCTCAAGACCCAGCAATACCACTTTTGCATACATATCCAAAGGATGCTCAATCGTGCCACAAGGAAATGTGCTCAATTATGTTCATAGCAGCATTATTTGTCATAGACAGAACCTGGAAACAAACTAAATGTCCCCTCGACCAAAGAATGGATAAAAAAAAATGTGGTACATTTACACAATGGAGTACTACACAGAAGAAAAAAATATGACATCTTGAAATTTTCAGGCAAATGGATGGATCTTGAAAACATCATATTGAGTGAGGTAACCCAGCCCCAGAAAGACAATTATCATATGTACTCATTCATAAGTGGTTTTTAAACCTAAAGCAAAGAAAACCAGCCTACAAATCACACTCCCAAAGAACCTAGACAATGACTAGAACCCTACTTTTCTCATTGGTTTAACCTCTAATTGTAATTTATTGAAATTAAAAATATCACTGGACAAGCTCCAGAGCAACACAGAGAAATACTGTTTAAAAAAAACACAAAACAACAAAAGCAAAAAAAATAGAACATAGAAAAAGAAACACATAAAAAGACTCAAAATTGGCAGAACAAGGCAAAAATTAATGAAATAGAAATGAAAAGTAAAATAATGAAATAAACAAATGATTCTTTTCAATGATAAAAAACAGAGTGACAAAACTCCAGAAAAACAAGTTAAAAGAAAGCACAAAGATCACAGTTAACAAAATTAGTGATTAAAAAGACTACATTACAAGCTGAACAGTGGTGGTGCATGCCTTTATTCCCAATACTCAGGACGCAGAGGCAGGCAGATCTCTGTGAGTTTGAGGCCAGTCTGGTCCACAAGAGCTAGTTTCAGGACAGGCTCTAAAGCTACAGAGAAACCCTGTCTTAAAATACAAACAAACAAACAAACAAAAACGAAGGAGAAGGAGAAAGAGAAGGAGGAGGAGGAAGAGGAGGAGGAGGAGGAGGAGGAGGAAGAGAAGGAGGAGGAGGAGGAAGAAGAAGAAGAAGAAGAAGAAGAAGAAGAAGAAGAAGAAGAAGAAGAAGAAGAAGAAGAAAGAAGAAAACTGCAATACAATAGGTACTAATAGAATTTATAAAGTCATTGGAACAAATTTTAAACTTTACATTCCACTAAATTTGAAAAATCTAGAAAAAGTGGGTTAATGTCTAAACCCAAGTGTTGTACCCAAATTAAACTATGAAAAGACCAACAACTTACAAAGATCTATAACAAGCAAAAACATCAAAAATTTTCCAATGGAAGTAAGTCCAGGCCCAGGTAGATTCACTGTTGAATTCTCCCAGACTGTCAACACGGAAGTGCCCCTGATGTGCTAGTGTCTTCTGTGAAGTGGGTAGGAAGAGAACACTGCCACGCAAAATCCGCAGAGATATGGCAACTGCAATAAGGAAAATGATAATTTGATACTCACAATGAACACAGTTGCAAAAATTCTAAAACAGAACTCAAAAACTTATCAAAACTAACACTCACCATGAACTAGACAGATTCTTTCCATAGATGCAGGGATAGTTAAAAATACACAGGTCCACAACTGTAATCCTTCATATCAAATGGATTAAGTACAAAAATCACATGGTCATCATAATAGGTTCAGAAAGGGTTTTGACAAAAGTCCAACATTTCTTTATGATAAAAGCCAGGAAAAGACTTGGAATAGAAGGAACATGTTTCAACATAATGGAAAGTGTATACAATAAATCTATAGTCAATAGAGATAGTTTAAATTAAAATCAGGATCAAGACAAATGTATATTCTTTCTAGTTTTTTAACTCTTATTCAATATAGTGTCTGAAGTACTAGATAATCAACAATGAAAAACAATAAAAATAAATAGAAGACAAAATATCCCAATGTTACAGACAACATTCTCTTGATATAAAGCTCCATAAGGACTCCAATAGAAAGCTCTCAGAGCTAATAAATACTTTCTGCAAACTTATAGTACACAAAATTAACATACAAAAAGCAGTAACCTGCCTATAAACCAATTTCAAGAAAGAAATTTTGTGAAATCTCCCCTTCACAACTACCCAAAGCAAAATAAATAAATAAATAAATAAATAAATAAATAAATACTACATTAGAAGAAACCTAATCAAGGAAGCAAAAGACATCTATAACAAAAACCTTAAAACACCAGAGATAAAATTTGAGGAAGATTCTAGTTGATGGAAAGACTGCCCATGCTGACAGATCAGAATTTATATTATGAAAATGGCTATGGTACCAAAAGCAATTTATAGAGTTAACATGATCTCCTTCAGTATTCTATTGCCATTCTTCATTGAAATATATTTTAAAAATCTTAAGCTATATATGGAAGCCCTGCTCAGCAAACAGGTCAATACAAAATACTTGATTTCAAGTTATACTGAAGAGCCACAGTAAAGGCAGCATGACGGTAACACAAAAGTTGATATACAGATCAGTGAAACAGAACATATGACCCAGACATACGCCCATACAACAGCACCTAATTTTTATAAAGATGCAGAAATAGAAATAGACATTAAAGATAGTCTTTTCCATCAGTGGTGCTGAGAAAACTGGATGTCCATGCAGAGAAGAGTTAAATTCGGTCCCTATTTCTCACCCTGCAGAAAATCAATCTGAAGAGATGAAAGTTCTTAGCATAAAACCTGGAACTCTAAAAATGATAGAGGAGAAAGTAGGTGAAACCCTTCAAATAGAGATGGATCAGGCTTTTTCTTAACATAACTGAAGTTGCTAAAGAAACAGCACCAATATGTGACAAATGGAACTTCATGGGACTGAAAGGCTCATCCTGCTAAGATGTCACTTTGCTCCAAACTGATTCACACATTCAACACAAGTCCATCCAAAATATCAAAAGGCTTATTTTGTAGACTTTGAAAAGTTGACTCTAAAACTTAAATGAAAATGAGCAGGTCCTAATGTAGTCAAAACACGTTGAACATTAAGAACAAGGATAGATTTATGTTTCAAGGTATAGCAATAAAATAATTAAGATTATATCAGCATATAAAGAGAAAATGAACTGAAAAGAAAAAAAATGATTTTGCAACTATGTGGATAGGTGAGTGTTCACTAAGGAAGAAAAGGAAACAGAAAAGAAAGGACAGTCTTCTTAACAAAGAACACTCAGATGATTGACATGTACATAAAGCACATAAGTAATGAACACTTAGATACACACCTCACACCACATTTGGAGGTTGCCCAACACAAACTGCAAGTACTGAACAAAAACTGCTGACAATTTAGAAGAAAATATTTGTGTGTAGGCAAAGATTTGTTTAGATTTTCTTCAAGTTAACAGTCCATAAAAGAACAAAGCAATAATCTGTCTTCAAAAGTCAACTTCCATTCTATAAGAGAAGCTGATGAATGAGTAGAGAATTGTGGGTCCCTCCTACTCAAGGGCCAGAGACAGATGATCAGAAATTCCCTGCTAGTCTGAACTATACAGTAGGACTCTGTCTCAAGAAACCACCAGACTGGGCTGGAGAGATTGATAAAACCATAAACCACAAGGAAATAGATAGACATGATCTCCCCTCCTCCCCACTGATGGAGGAAGGACATTGATTAATTATAATAAAGAAACTGCCTTGGCCCATTTTATTGGCTAGAACATAGGTGGGTGGAGTAAACAGAGAGAATGCTGGGAAAAAGAAGCTGAGTCAGAGAGTTGCCATGGTTCTCCCACTCCAGACAGACGCAGGTGAAGATCCTCCCTGGTAAGCCACCTCGTGGGCTACACAGAATATTAGAAATGGGTTAGAACAATATGTAAGAGCTAGCCAATAAGAGGTTACAGATAACGGGCCAGGCAGTGTTTAAAAAACACAGTTTCCGTGTAATTATTTCGGGGCATAACCTAGCCATTCGGGCGGCCGGGTGCCGGGAACGCAGCCCTGCCACTCCTATCGCTACACCCCACACACAACAATCAAGCCAGTTTTTTAAAAGGGCAGAAGAGACGAGGAGAGCTTCACCAAGATAATATGTAGATGACAAGAGAAGGAGGCCCAAAGGCATCGCTCATTATCAGATGTGATAAAAGCCAACAGGACAACCCAACTCAGAAGACTGACCTCTCTAAATGCTGACAGGACACTGAAGCCCTCAGACTTCACTGGCAGGAATGTAAGATTATTCCAATCCTACTGAAAGGGCTGAGAATTTCTTACAGCATCAAAGATACACTTCCATTTCCACATAAAAATTGTAGTAGATTCTTCTAATGTGCAGCATGGTCTACATCAATCAGAATACTCTCATGCATTATTAGTATGTATATTCATGGTAACTGGATGCTGGAAACAAAGGTACATTGTAATTAAACAAATGGACAAACTCTGCATGTTTCCACAAAGGAATGCTACTCAGGAGCAGGTTAAGGACATAATGTAGAGAATCTCCAAAACATGCTGAACAAAGGAAACCAATATAGAAAAGCATGGTTTTGTGATTTAGGTACTATGAATTTCTAATAAAGAAAAGTTAACCTATAGAGATTGAAAGCTACAAAGCTTCTAGGTGTGGCAAGAAGTTTGCATCACTGAAAACGGATGTTATCAGATGGTGATATGGATCATATTTGCCTGGATATAAATTAAGCCTATTCAAGTTGAGGTTTAGGAAGTCTGGATTAGGGCTGCGGAGATGATTCCATGGATAGAGCACTTGCCTCTGCTAGCATGGGGACCAGATTTTTGGATCCCCATAACCCACATAAAAGCTAGGCAGGCTCAGTGGCTACCTGCATTCCCAGTACTCATGGGACAGAGGTAGGGGAACCTAGGGTAAGCTGGGTTCAGTGGGAGATTCAGAGAAGAATAGAAAAGGATATTGATGCAAATCTCCAGCTTCTGGTCTCCACATACAACTACACGTACATACATACCTCCCCACATATAATATTCATACAGCACACACACACACACACACACACAAAGTCTAGGCTATAGTTAGCTCTGATCACAAAACATATAAACAACCCAAGCAGCAAGAATACATACTCAATCATCTACATCATTTGATATACTTACTTAATTTTCTATATTCCTTTTCTTTTTTTGAGGGGGGCGGAAAGGGTGGAGGAAGGAAGGGAGGGAGGGAATGAGGGAAGGGAGAAGTTATTTACTGGAAATCAGAGGAGGAGGGAAGACTAGAGTGGGTCAGTTTGCTTTCAAAACAAACATTTATATAACTGAGATTAAAATGTAACCAGCCCCTTTCAGCAAAGCAGATAAAGATCTAGGTTGCCTGAACTTGTTTGGCTGCTCTGTAAAATAGCTGCAGTGTGCCTGGCATTGGGGCAGGATCATGCAGCAAGCAGCCCTTCTGTGTACCGGCTTCTGCAGAAGTGCCCTGTTGAAAGGAGGTCAGGGCAGAGTCTAGTAGAGGCTGAAGACTCTAAGAGGGGACCTTGCCATCATTCCCACTTGATAGCAATAACACTCGAATGTGACTTCTGCTTTAAACTCTTTCTTCATTTACTTCTCCCATCCACACCACGTGATTACAGTGTTTTCTTGACCAGCCATTTAACTGGAATATCATTACTTTCCCTCATCTGTAAGATGGTTGGATGGTGGTGGTTGGAGACAGGATTAGGGCATGATAAGTGCTGAGGAATGATGGCTGAATTAAGAAACCCAAGAATTTTTTTAAATGAAAAATCTAACATGGAGTCTCCTCCCTGCTTCTGCCCCATAAAGATTAGAAGTCTAAAGATATTCAGCACCACATCAAAAAGATTCATTGACTATTTTCCAGGTCAGGTTGGGTTTTGTGTCCAAGAGAGGGATTCTTGGCAGCCCACACTGGAATGTTGTTAGCTGAACAGGATTAACAGAGGGTTAACTAAGGTCACTACATTTCAAGCTTAACATTGTCAGTGATCTTTTTCACATCTAGTCATATCCAGTGGAAAAGAAATGGCTACCTCAAAAGAGACCTACTTCCCCAGAGAAAAGCTTTCTGTTCTGGAGAGCCAATAGTAAACTGAACTAGAGTCCAGATAGGTTTCTGTTTCAAAACAGCCACATTGCAAGTGAAAGTTTCAATGACTGTCCCAAGACTTCCAAAGTTATCTGTTGCTCTAAGGAAATAAAGATACCGTCTTTGAGGTTAACAGAGTGGCCCCGCCAAAGCAGATTCTAAGACAGTGGGAACCCATGCCCTGCAGCAGCCTTCCAAGGGCGTTCCTTTATGAATGCCAACTGCACTGCTTTGACAGGGTATAGCATTTCCTTACTACCATATTCCTGTAGTTCCCTAAAATCAGTGTAGACTGAACCCAGCATGAGTAATAATTGACTTCAACATTGTGGAGGGTGTAGGGAAGCTTAGCCGAGCCAGGAACCCCAAGTTTAAAATGGGGCTTCCACAAAACCTTCCAGGAAGTGGGCTACTTCCACACCCAGCAAGCTTTTGATCCCTCACCAAAGGGCAGAGCGCCAAGTATGGGGCTATCAAAGTAAAAAATGGGAGGAAACATGCAAGGATTTTATGAAAATGCATCTTTTTTTCTTTCTAGAAATTGCCAGCACTGTTGCAACGCGGTTCAGTATTGACCACCATCTCTATTTAACAACCCCCACCAGTTCTTTGTAAAGGAAATCTCAGGAAGCAATTCTGTGAGGAGGGGAGATGGACAAAAACTAGGCAGGCACAAGGAGTGTTGGTAATGTCTGATATTCATTCATTCAGTGACCTGTGGCTCCTACCAGTCAGGGGTAATATGCATTAGTTTTCAGAATTTAACAATCTCAATGGATACGAATTTTAGTTAAACAAAATAAAATCTACGTTATGACCGGCATTGTTTCTCTTAGAAGATTATATATATATATATATATGTCAGGGGTAATATGCATTAGTTTTCAGAATTTAACAATCTCAATGGATACGAATTTTAGTTAAACAAAATAAAATCTACGTTATGACCGGCATTGTTTCTCTT
>NW_026067976.1:8431467-8439349 GCF_014885135.2 Alexandromys fortis | reverse complement strand
AAGGCTACACAGAGAAACCCTGTCTCAAAAAACCCAAACCAAGCCAAAAACCAAAAACCAGGCTGGAATTCTAACCTTACATGTGTGTTTCCTAGAAGAAAAAAAAATATTTCTTAGATCATTCTATTCTGCAGCAAGAAAAGTTTGTTCCCTTGTATGTTTAGAGAAAGGTAATTCTAAGTGTCTCCAGTCAAAGAGGCCAGCTAAACTTACATCCAAGTCTTCCGAAGATGGAACATACCATCAAGATGCTGAAGGACAGAAGAGAAGGCTCGTGTTTGTGAGAGAAATATTACATTAAATCCTTTCCATTGGGGGACCAGAGCAGCACATACAGAATCTACTTCAACTTGTCAAAGAAAAAAACAAATCTTTCATTCTACTGGAATGAAAGCTTTATTGAGAGGGCAGGGAAAGAAACTTGTAAAAAATGTATTTTAAAAGTCATTTAAAAATTCTGTCAAATAGTAGTCACATTAATAAAAAGCCAGGCTCCTGAGCATTTGCACTTAGAGTGGATATTGTTTTGGGTTTTCTGTATAGAATATTTTGTTTGAAATACAATGAGTTGCATTTTTAAAATTGTCTCCAAAATTGTCCCATTTTAGAATTGAATGTTTATAAAAGAGGTGTTTCTTAAGAATTAGCTGATTTAATGATTCACCTTATCCACCCCCCCAAACAATGTAAGCCTGTGGTTCCATCCTCTCCCCCCCCCCAAAGCTAAAAGCAAAACAAACAAACAAAAAGCCAAAGTTTCACCGAAACAATGTATTCAGGGGCATGGGCCCTGCAGGGGTCAGGGGCTCAGTGTGGCCGGTACTGTGGCAAAGCAAAAGTAGCATGGGCTCTCCTCCCCTCTAGCGGCTGGACATCAGAAATACAGCTTCCTTAGCAGATTTATTCTTCTGGGTTCATGTTAGAGAATTCCAAGGAAGTTTAATTAAAGACAATCCTATGGGGTATCAAGATGACTGAGATCAGGTCCTTCAGTCATTGATAACTATTGAATAGAGCGTGTCAAATAGCATCAGCACTACACTGATACTGCTGGGATCTCACTCCCTATTCGACACACCCGAAATACCCACCATATTTTGCCTACTTGCTTTCATCTATTCCTTTTCTCCACTTTGCAAGGTGGAGATGCAGAAGGAAGCAGGTCTAGCAGGGTCCCTGTTGCACTGCATGGCCCAAACCAGTGCTGGCTGAGGCTGACCTTCCCCAGGGGGCCACATATCTGAACGGGGGTGCGAGACTTTCTTATCTATCATTTCCATTTACTCTAGATAATTCTGACTTTACAGTTTCTAACTTAGCTCTTTGAATCTACTTTATAAATTTATATCAACACATTGATGGTGTTCAGGACTAATCTTAAACTCACCCACTGTTTGCTGTCCCTCCACTGAGTGGATGGCTTTCTAGTCATAGACATTTCAACTGACTCTATGGTGCACACTTGCTTTGCGAGCTGCCCAAACCTTAAGTTGGTACAAAACCTGATATTACAACCACTATTACACAAATGGAGACACTGAATCAAATTTGTGTCAGTATACCAATAGGAAACACAACAGTAATCAAAAGGTCTCCTTGACGTAGTCTTTGTTCTAAGTGTCCCAATTATAGCCAGTGGCAGCATATGCACACTTGACTGCCATCACTATGGGTGCAGTCACTAAAGCAACTTTGAGTCACTGGTATGATTAAGAATCACTATGAAAGTTGCTCACCTGCAGGGCCTCCTTAGTGAGGGTAGTGGAAGCGGAACGGTCTCAGGTGGCCTCCTGGTGGAACCATAGATACTGATGGCTGGAAGCTGGGATGGTCTTATGTCTGGAGTGTAGCGAGCACAGCTAAGCAACTACTGTCATTTGCTGTCCATTGGTTCCCTTCGCACCAGCTTCAATGTACACGCTTAACCCTTGGCTAATTCCCTCCACATAGAACATGGTGAGATTATATTAAATTATTTAATCCTGTAAAGAAACATGCTTCCAAACATTTCAGTTAAATGAAAAATCACTTGCCAGAAAATATGGTTTTCAATGGCAAGTTTTATAATAGATTGTTGACTATTTTAAAGATGACTCATCTGTAATTAGGGAAATAGATTAAATCTTTTTTTTTTTTTGGAGACTGTGCTTTGTTGTGTAGCCCTGGCTCACCTCAAATTCTTTTTTTTATTAATTTATTTATTTATTAAAGATTTCTGTCTCTTCCCCACCGCCGCGTCCCCTTTCCCTCCCCCTCCCCCAATCAAGTCCCCCTCCCTCGTCAGCCCAAAGAGCAATCAGGGTTCCCTGCCCTGTGGGAAGTCCAAGGACCACCCACCTCCATCCAGGTCTAGTAAGGTGAGCATCCAAACTGCCTAGGCTCCCACAAAACCAATAGGTGCAGTAGGATCAAAAACCCATTGCCATTGTTCTTGAGGTCTCAGTAGTCCTCATTGTCCGCTATGTTCAGCGAGACCGGTTTTAACCCAGGCTTTTTCAGACCCAGGCCAGCTGGCCTTGGTGAGTTCCCGATAGAACATCCCCATTGTCTCAGTGTGTGGGTGCACCCCTCGCGGTCCTGAGTTCCTTGCTCGTGCTCTCTCTCCTTCTGCTCCTGATTTGGACCTTGAGATTTCAGTCCGGTGCTCCAATGTGGGTCTCTGTCTCTGTCTCCTTTCATCGCCTGATGAAGGTTAATATTCAGGAGGATGCCTATATGTTTTTCTTTGGGTTCTCCTTCTTATTTAGCTTCTCTAAGAACCCGAATTATAGGCTCAATGTCCTTTATTTATGGCTAGAAACCAAATATGAGTGAGTACATCCCATGTTCCTCTTTTTGGGTCTGGCTTACCTCACTCAGGATAGTGTTTTCTATTTCCATCCATTTGCCTGCAAACTTCAAGAAGTCCTTGTTTTTTACTGCTGAGTAGTACTCTAATATGTATATATTCCATACTTTCTTCATCCATTCTTCAATTGAAGGGCATCTAGGTTGTTTCCAGGTTCTGGCTATTACAAACAATGCTGCTATGAACATAGTAGAGCATATACTTTTGTTGTATGATAAGGCCTCTCTTGGGTATATTCCCAAGAGTGGTATTGCTGGGTCCATGGGTAGGTTGATCCCGAATTTCCTGAGAAACCTCCACACTGCTTTCCAGAGTGGTTGCACAAGTTTGCATTCCCACCAGCAATGGATGAGTGTACCCCTTTCTCCACAACCTCTCCAGCAAAGGCTATCATTGGTGTTTTTGATTTTCGCCATTCTGACAGGTGTAAGATGGTATCTTAAAGTTGTCTTGATTTGCATTTCCCTGATCGCTAAGGAAGTTGAGCATGACCTTAGGTGTCTTTTGGCCATTTGAACTTCTTCTGTTGAGAGATCTCTGTTCAACTCAGTGCCCCATTTTATAATTGGGTTGATTAGCCTTTTACGGTCTAGTTTCTTGAGTTCTTTATATATTTTGGAGATCAGACCTTTGTCAGTTGCGGGGTTGGTGAAGATCTTCTCCCAGTCAGTGGGTTGCCTTTCTGTCTTAGCAACAGTGTCCTTTGCTTTACAGAAGCTTCTCAGTCTCAGGAGGTCCCATTTATTCAATGAGGCCCTTACTGTCTGTGCTGCTGGGGTTATACGTAGGAAGTGGTCTCCTGTGCCCACGTGTTGTAGAGTACTTCCCACTTTCTCTTCAATCAGGTTCAGTGTGTTTGGACTGATATTGAGGTCTTTCACCCACTTGGACTTGAGTTTTGTGCATGGTGATAGATATGGGTCTATTTTCATTCTTCTACAGATTGACATCCAGTTTTGCCAGCACAATTTGTTGAAGATGCTCTCTTTTTTCCATTGTATACTTTTAGCTCCTTTATCGAAAATCAGGTGTTCATATGTTTGTGGGTTAAAGTCAGGGTCTTCTATTCGATTCCATTGGTCGACTTCTCTGTTTTTATGCCAATACCAAGCTGTTTTCAATACTGTAGCTCTGTAATAGAGTTTGAAGTCAGGGATGGTAATGCCTCCAGACGTTCCTTTATTGTATAAGATTGTTTTGGCTATCCTGGGTTTTTTGTTTTTCCATATAAAGTTGATTATTGTCTTCTCCAGATCTGTGAAGAATTTTGATGGGATTTTGATGGGGATTGCATTGAATCTATAGATTGCTTTTGGTAGAATTGCCATTTTTACTATGTTGATCCTCCCAATCCAAGAGCAAGGGAGATCCTTCCATTTTCTGGTGTCCTCTTCTATTTCTTTCTTCAAAGACTTGAAGTTCTTGTCAAATAGATCTTTCACTTCCTTGGTCAGGGTTACCCCAAGATATTTTATGCTCTTTGTGGCTATCGTGAAAGGTGATGCTTCTGTGATTTCCCTCTCTGTTTCCTTATCCTTAGTGTATAGGAAGGCAACTGATTTTTTGGAGTTGATCTTGTATCCAGCCACGCTACTAAAGGTGTTTATCAGCTGTAGGAGTTCTTTGGTAGAATTTTTGGGGTCGCTTATGTATACTATCATGTCATCTGCAAATAACGAAAGCTTAACTTCTTCCTTTCCAATACGAATCCCCTTGATCCCCTTATGTTGTCTTATTGCTATTGCTAGAACTTCAAGCACTATATTGAAGAGGTATGGAGAGAGTGGACATCCTTGTCTTGTTCCTGATTTTAGTGGGATGGCTTTGAGTTTTTCTCCATTTAATTTAATGTTAGCTGTCGGTTTGCTGTAGATAGCTTTTATTATATTTAGGTATGACCCTTGTATCCCTATTCTCTCCAAGACCTTTATCATAAAGGGGTGTTGAATTTTGTCGAATGCTTTTTCCGCATCTAATGAAATGATCATATGGTTTTTTTCTTTCAGTCTATTTATATGGTGGATTACATTGATAGATTTGCGTATGTTGAACCAGCCCTGCATCTCTGGGATGAAGCCTACTTGATCATAATGGATAATTTTTCTGATGTGTTCTTGAATTCGGTTTGCCAGTATTTTATTGAGAATTTTTGCGTCGATATTCATGAGTGAGATAGGCCTGTAATTCTCTTTCTTGGTTGGGTCTTTGTGTGGTTTTGGTATCAGGGTAACTGTAGCTTCATAAAAGGAATTTGGCAATGACTTTTCTGTTTCTATATTGTGAAATACGTTAAGGAGTATAGGTATTAGCTCTTCTTGGAAGTTCTGGTAGAATTCTGCGTTGAACCCATCTGGTCCTGGGCTTTTTTTGGAAGGGAGATTTTTGATAACAGTTTCTAGTTCTTCGCGACTAACAGGTCTATTTAGATCATTCACCTGGTCTTGGTTTAGCTTTGGTATATGGTACTTATCTAAAAAAATGTCCATTTCTTTTGCATTTTCCAGTTTTGTGGCATACAGGCTTTTATAGTAAGATCTAATGATTCTCTGGATTTCCTCTGTGTCTGTGGTTATGTCCCCCCTTTCATTTCTGATTTTATTTATTTGCGTGTTCTCTCTCTGTTGTTTAGTTAGTTTGGATAGGGGTTTGTCGATCTTGTTGATTTTCTCCAAGAACCAACTTTTTGTTTCATTGATTCTTTGGACTGTTTTCTGTGTTTCTATTTTGTTGATTTCTGCCCTCAGTTTGATTATTTCCAGTCTTCTACTCCTTCTGGGCACCTCTGCTTCTTTTTTTTCTAAAGCTTTCAGGTGTGCCATTAAGTCCCCAATGTATGCTTTCTCTGTTTTCTTTAAGTGGGCACTTAGTGCTATGAACTTTCCTCTTAGCACTGCTTTCATCGTGTCCCATAGGTTTGAGTATGTTGTCTCTTTATTTTCATTAAATTCAAGGAAGACTTTAATTTCTTTCTTAATTTCTTCCTTGACCCAGGTGTGGTTCAGTAGTTGACTGTTCAGTTTCCATGAGTTTGTCGGCTTTCTGGGGGTAGCATAGTTGTTGCCATCTAACTTTAATCCGTGGTGATCTGATAAGACACAGGTGGACACTGATATTCTTTTGTATCTGTGGAGGTTTCCTTTGTTTCCGAGTATATGGTCAATTTTTGAGAAGGTTCCATGAGCTGCAGAGAAGAAGGTATATTCTTTCCTATTTGGGTGGAGTGTTCTGTAGATGTCTGTTAAGTCCATTTGCTTCATTACCTCCAATAATTCTCTTAATTCTCTATTAGGTTTCTGTCTGATTGACCTGTCCATTGGAGAGAGAGGTGTGTTGAAGTCTCCTACTATTAGTGTGTGTGGTTTTATGTCTGCCTTGAGTTTTAGAAATATTTCTTTTACATAAGTGGGTGCTTTTATATTAGGGGCATAGATATTCAGGATTGAGATGTCATCCTGATGAATTGTTCCTGTTATGAGTATAAAGTGTCCATCTCGATCTCTTCTGATTGATTTTAGTTTGAAGTCAGTTTTGTTGGAAATTAGTATGGCCACACCTGCTTTTTTGTTAGGACCATTTGCTTGAAAGACCTTTTCCCAACCTTTTACTCTGAGTAGATGCCTGTCTTTGTGGTTGAGATGTGTTTCTTGCAAACAGCAGAATGTTGGATCCTGTTTTCGTATCCAATCCCTTAGCCTGTGCCTTTTTATAGGTGAATTGAGACCATTAATATTAAGTGATATTAGTGACCAGTGGTTGTTTACTCCGGTTATTCTTACTGTTTTCGGTAGTAGAGTTTGTGTGTGTCCCTTCTTTGAGTTGTACTGGTGAAGGTTCGCTAGATTCCTGAGTTATTGTAGTCAGTGTTGGCAATGTTGGATTCCTTGGGTTGCGATTTTCCTTCTATTACTTTCTGTAGCGCTGGATTTGTGGCTACGTATTGTTTAAATTTGTTCTTATCCTGGAATGTCTTGTTTTCTCCATTGATAGTGAATACTAGCTTGGCTGGGTATAGAAGTTTGGGTTTGCATCCATGGTCTCTTAGTTTTTGAAGAACCTCTATCCAGGACCTTCTGGCTTTCATGGTTTCCATAGAGAAGTCAGGTGTAAGTCTGATCGGTTTACCTTTATAAGTTACTTGGCCTTTTTCCTTTGCAGCTCTTAATATTCTTTCTTTAACCTGTATATTTTGTGTTTTGATTATTATATGGCGAGGGGATGCTTTTCTTTGATCCAGTCTGTTTGGTGTTCTGTATGCTTCTTGGATATTCAAAGGAATATCTTTCTTTATGTTGGGAAAGTTTTCTTCCATAATTTTGTTAAATATATTTTCTGGGCCTTTGAGCTGTAATTCTTCCCCTTCTTCTATTCCTATTATTCTCAGGTTTGGTCTTTTTATTGTGTCCCATATTTCCTGAATGTTTTGTGATGAGAATTTGTTGGCTTTGCTGTTTTCTTTGATCAGTGCGTTTATTTTCTCTATGGTGTCTTCAGAATCTGAGATTCTTTCTTCTATTTCTTGTATTCTATTGATTATGCTTGTTTCTGTAGGCTCTGCTCGTTGACCTAGATTTTCCGTATCCAGCTGGTCCCCAGTTTGTGCTTTCTTCCTTGCTTCCATTTCAGTTTTCAATTCTTGAACTGTTTCCATTACCTGTTTGTTCGTTTTTTCTTGGTTTCCCAGGGTCTCATGTACGTATTTACTCAATTCTTCAAACTTTTTGTTATACTTCTCATCCATTTCTATAAAGGTGTTTTTTACATATTGTTTAAGGGACTCTATTGCTTTCATAAAGTCGATTTTTTCCACTTCTTCTGTGTTAGGGTGTTCAAGTCCTTCTGTTGTAAGATCATTGGGTTCTGGTGCTTTCATGTTGTTTTTCAGCTTATTGGGAGAATTTTTGCCTTGGCGCCTGCCCATCTCCTCCTATTGACGATCTCTAATTGGTCTTTTAAAACCAGATCAGGTTTCCCTGCTGGCCAGAGGCTCCTCTTGCAAAATTCCCTCGTTCTGTTTCCTGGCTCCTGCCAGGGGCC
>NW_026067976.1:8343967-8426467 GCF_014885135.2 Alexandromys fortis | reverse complement strand
AAGGGAAGGAAAACTGCTTTGGTTATGCAATCATTTGACGCCCATAGTCATGGGTTTCTTCATTTGTTGAGAAGGGGTTTCAGGCATCAGGTGCAGGTGACCAATTCTGCTGCAGGGCAATTCTGAGGACGATCTGTATCCTTTAGCTTTTGCAGTTAAACAGTGGGCTGGACCTGTGGCCCTGCCCTGCTGACCTCCTCCCATCCTCAATGGGCTGTTCGTACCTAGCATCTTAACTAACAATACCCCACTTCCAAAAAGGGGAGGTGGTAGGAGTTGTTCTCCCCATAGAGCAAGAATACAGACAATCCCAAAGACAGAATACAGGGAACTTACTGCAATGAAATATGAATGACATGGGCATTCCCTGCCTATGTACAAGTGTCATGTGGTTACTGAAGAAGCAAATGGAGGAAAGATAGTATCGGTGTTGTCCATATAGTCACTAGTCTGCCATCTGTTTCTGGAAAATATTGTCTAAAATGTTCCTGCAGGATACTGGGGAAAAAAGTTCCCTAATTCGGGTACAAAATTCAGCAGTTGTTTAAACTTTATTTTGATTATACCTCCCCCCCCCCCCTTGCTGGAAATCTAAACTAGAGAAGTGTACATAAAGATAGGCCAATGTGGTTGATAGTTTATCCGAAAGTGTCATCTGGATTATCTAGATGTGGACCCTAATTCACTTCTCCCATACCACTTGCCATGAGAGGACCACTGTGGCCACGAGTTGGTCTTTGGACCATTCTCCTAACTGCATCACATGTGTCTCGGCCAAGGGAGCATGTGTACAATATGGGATCTCCCTAACATGTGGTCTGAGGTGAGCTCAAATGATTCATCACAAGGAATATTACCTTAGTCTCCATCCATTTTCTTCCATAAGATCCATTTAAAAAAATTACTAGACAGAGCAATCTGGTTGTTTTCCTAACTGGGAGCCTCTTCTACTCCTAGAAATTATTTCTGATGTTTCCTTAATCAGTCTATTTGCCTCTTTCACTCCATGCCTGTGCTTTTTATTCTTCTTGGATGTGAGAAAACAACCTCAAAAGCTCAGCATGGCTGATGGTTTGGTACCCAATCATCCCAAGGGAAATTCTCCAGGAGCTGAGAAAGTCTCTGTTGCTGTGAACAAACAAACAAACCCAGCCACTGCAGGACCAATGAAGAGTAAAACTGTGATTATCATTTATATTGGCCGTGGTATAGATCAAGGAGTAAATAACACCTGGATGGTCATTTCTATAAAGATTCTGCACTTAGTCTGGAAAAGTTGTCTTAAGTAAGGTACACATCACACACTTCTCAGTTTTATAATCAAACCGTCTTGGAATCAGATTTAATTCAAAACAATTGCTATTCTGAAAGGCTGGAATCATGCTGCCTGCATCTGCTTAGACACCGTGTGTTCAATGATTCCCCGGCTGCTGGTCTCTGCCACTTCAGAGGCTGGAGGAAAAAAAAAAAAAAAAAAAAAAAAAAAAAAAAAAAAAAAAGCAGACAATGTGCATTTTCCCGTTTCTTCACTGTGTGAAAGATACCCATGACATCCCACCATTCACTCAGTTTCTTCATGATTTAAAAAATGAATAGAAGAGACAGCAGATGAAAACTATTATTGGTCCAGTTTGCATTATTCTTGGATTCTTTTTCCTTTTCTTTCTATTTCCAATCCTGTCCCCAAATGATTCTATCATATATTTATAATCTTTAATTCACATTTTTTGTTCAGCAAGTATTTATAAAGTTAGCAATTGTATTTAAGATTTTATAAGTTCTGCCTTCCATCCAAAATGATAATTAGACAATGGGCTCACCCACTGACTGCGGAAGACTTTCATAGCCTGGGACAGAAATCCCACAGGAGATTTGAACCAGATGCTCTTGCCTTCCTCTAAACTCCCTTCCTCTGTCCCCTTTCATCCATTCCTCACCTCCTGCCACTAGTTACACTTCTGAGTAAAACTCTGGCATTAATATTGTTTCTAACATAGTAAACTGAGTTCATGATATAGATTAAAACAGTAAAGCATGTTATAAAGCACCCATATCTATAACAGAGGATTTTTTTTTGTGGTCTTTGCCCCCACTGGAGGCCATTTTTATTTATTTATTTATTAAAGATTTCTGTTTCTTCCCCACCACCGCCTCCCATATCCCTCCCCCTCCCCCAGTCAACTGACCGGGTTCCCTGCCCTGTGGGGAGTCCAATGACCTCCCACCTCCTTCCAGGTCTAGTAAGGTGAGCATCCAAACAGCCTAGGCTCCCACAAAGCCAGTACGTGCAGTAGGATCAAAACCCAGTGCCATTGTTCTTGACTTCTCAGCAGTCCTCATTGTCTGCTATGTTCAGCAAGTTCGGTTTTATCCCATGCTTTTTCAGACCCAGCCCAGCAGGCCTTGGTGAGTTCCCGAAAGAACATCCCCATTGTCTCAGTGTGACAGTATAGTCATCCTCCTGGATATTAACCTTCATCAAGCGATGAAAGGAGACAGAGACAGAGACCCACATTGGAGCACAGGACCAAAATCCCAAGGTTCAAATCAGGAGCAGAAGGAGAGAGAGCACGAGCAAGGAACCCAGAACCGTGAGGGGTGCACCCACACAGAGGATTCTTAAAGATGATGGACAGACCATGCTACAAGAAGATGAGGGCTTTTCTTTAACTGATCAATTGTGACTTTTTAAAACTATATACTCTGATGAAATATTTTGTGATACTAAATATAATCCTAAAGGTCAGACAATGGCAAAAGGGAATGAGAGATGACATAATTCGTTCAGCTAAAGCCTACCTGTGTATGTATCAGGCATGAGACAATAATATTCTTAGATGTAAGTTGAAACTTCAACACAGACTCCAGATAGGAGACCAGCAGGCCTTGAGCCCCATCACCCTGCACTCTCTAGGCTCTTATCATCTCAATGAATCTGGAAGCAACCAGGACCTTTCCTTATGGGCTATTCTTTTACCCCTAAACATTTTTTGATTCACTGATCTCACCTCCCTGATCTATAGGCATTTATAGATTCAATGCAAAGAATGTTATCTTCCATAAATTTTGGTACAAATATATGCTTATCTCTCATGCTGGTCAGATGTGTTTCCAATGTGTAGATCTTTTGCTGGCAGCTGCAGAACTAGTTCTGCGTCTGTTCCTTTCCTGGATGAACCCTGGCAAGGGCTCAACAAGTCCATTCACATCCAAGAACCTTGATCTCCGGAGTTCTGGCTTAACTACTATAAAAACTATATTCCATTTCATAGTTCTACAAAATTATGTGGTATGTTATTCTTTAATTATTGTACCAGTAGCAAGATTTTATTTCTAGAGTATATCTCAGGGAAATGACAGATGTTATATGCAGAGAGTGCCTTGTCAACATACTAACTTTTAATCAAACTGCTAAAAACACATGGAGGAAATACTACATATGTATGAACAATGACCAGTCCTTACCCACATTGATTTAATGAACCACAGAAATGATCCCAATGATACAGTTTTAGATTGATTTTCAAAGTCACCTTCATTGGGGGCTGGAGAACTGGCTCTATGGTTCTCCATTTGCTGCTCTTCCAGAGGGTGAGTTCACTTCCCAGCACCCACATCATGCTGTACCTACAGTTCTCGGGACTCCCACCCTGGGCTCCTTAGGCTCCTGTACTCATGCAGACATGCTCACCTCCACAAAATTAAAATAAATCTTTTAAAAACTGTATTTGTTACATAGTTAGAGTTATAAAATCTCAGTGGGGTATATTATTCCACAAAGAAATCTGATGTGGGAGTGATTTCTTACTAATAAAGAAACTGCCAAGGCCCCTTGATAGGCCAACCTTTAGGTAGGTGGAGTAAACAGAAGAGAATGCTGGAAGAAAGAAGCTGAGTAGGAGTTGCCACGATTCTCCCACTCCAGGCAGACGCAGGTTAAGATCTTCCTTGGTAAGCCACCTCGTGGGCTACACACATTATTAGAAATGGGTTAAATTAATATGTAAGAGCTAGCCAATAAGAGGCTACAGATAACGGGCCAGGCAGTGTTTAAAAGAATACAGTTTCCGTGTAATTATTTTGGGTATAAAGCTAGCCGTGCGGGCGGCCGGGTGCCGGGGACGCAGCCCCGCCGCTCCTAACACAACAGAAATCTATTTAGAGAAGGAAAATATGACTTGTGACACTAATCTCTTTTTCACCCATTAATGTTTAGAACATGTTGATATTCTAAAATCTCATCAAATTCTTTAGAAACTGAAAATTTTCAAGTTGATTCAGAACCCTTATGTTGAATGTTGTAGAACATCTAGTCGTCTTTTACCTTTTACCTTGAATGTTGGAAATAAGTTTCCTAGGTTGTTGTAGGAGGCTGTTTATTTGTTCCTAGCTGCTCAGTCCCAAAATAATCATACATAAACCATATTATTTGCAATATTGTTTGGCTAATAGCTTAAGCATATTTCTGGCTAACTTTTATATCTTAAAGTAGCCCATCTCCATTAATCTTTGTATCACCACGTGGCTATGGCTTACCAGATAAAGTTCCAGCTCATCTCTTCCCTGTGACAGCAACATGGTATCTCCTGACTCTGCCTTCTTTCTCCCAGCATTCAGTTTAGTTTTTCCCACCTAGCTTTGTTTTGCCCTGCTCTGCTCTAGGCTCAAAGCAGTTTCTTTATTAACCAGTGGTATTCACAGTGTACAGAGGGGACTCCCTCATAACCAAGGAGCAAAATCATGGGAAGTATATCATACCTCCCCAAAATATAATCAGAAAGGGCAACATTTCAGAGAATTTCACACTTCAGAAATTTGTTACAATCCTGATATGTAAGGACATAGATCCACACAGGGACATACCTGTCTGCAGGAGACTGCTCCACATGTGTGGCCACGTGCACATCTTTAGGCCAGCAAATCTTTAATGTTTCAATGCCATTCCTTGTCTTTCACTGCCTTCCAGTATTTGAAATGCATGGTTTCCTTTACAAATATTCAGAAAACACCCAACCGCCAAGTGAGGGCCAAGGCTGCTTTGCAAATCTATCCCATCTGATACCAGAGTGAGAAAGGTAGCTTGTGCACGGTTTGTCTGCTTTCCAGCTGGAAGGCAGAGGATGTGCCTCTTGCTTACCTGCCCACCATGTCAAGGCTCTAGTCATTAGAAGTAGATAGGTAAATTCCATTTTACCTTTCTCCCCTTTATTATTAATCTGAAGCATAAACCACCCACCAAATAACAGCAACAATAACAACAAAAGCAATGAAAAGGTTACCAGGTGGTGGTGGCTCACCCCTTTAATCCCAGCACAGAGTAGGCAGAGGCAGACATGTCTCCGAGTTTGAGGTCAGTCTGGTTGATATAGAGGAAGGAAGGGAGGGAGGGGCAGGGGGAAAGGAAGAGGGGGAGACAGAGAGGGAGGGAAGCAGAGAGGGAAAGGGAGGGAAGGAGGGAGGAAAGGGGAAGGGAGAGATTGAGTGAGATTTGGGACATCCAGGGCTACACACACACACACACACACACACACACAGGCCTCAGTGCCATTTGAAAAGGTACCTAACACAGAAGAAAGCAAACATCTGGCAGACAGTTGGATCTCACACAATATCTTCTAGAAGGTTATCGAGTTCAGCAATCTGATTTCCCGTTTCCCTGCTTTTTCAATGACTGTATCTTTAAAAAAGCATGGCAATGGATCTATTTCTTCTAATTAATCTGACATAGAAGAATAGGGAAATGTAATAAATGACAGAAATCACACAATTTCCTGGTTGGTTTGAAAGCTAAGTGTCTGGCCTATGATGTAAGTACTGACACTTCAATTATGGGTAAAAACTCTTGCTGGGTTTAAGAAACTCCCATCGAAAGCAAGTCTTTCTTGTAAGACTAAGGCACATTCATGCAACCTAGAGAGGAGGCTGCACTTTCCAGCCTGGGATTCTTTGTGCTCAGCTTCCCCTTCTAAGCAGTAATTATGAGGCGATGAAATGGAAATGAGGCAGGCGCTTTGTAAGTTTACTGTGAAGTCTGGACTATAATGAATAACCATGATAGCCCACTGCCTCTGATGTCTCCTGCAACCCCACTTTGCATCCTATAGCTCTTAATGCACATGGATGCTTTAATAGTAACATGTGCAGACATTTATCCTCATTTGATAAAACACACATGTGAGGATGCAGCCCACAGTCTCGTTTCACAGACAGGCACAAGGCTCAGAGAGCCAAAGCCCTGACTCTTCATTCTTCACTTCGGAATAATCTCCAGTTCCTTTAGCATAAGACCGTTAGCAGTTTTCTGAAGCATAGGACACTATGCTCCACAATAAACACAAACCCAAGAAGGCAACAGGTGCGGGAGGGCACGGATGACACCATCACAGAAAATGCTGTAACAAACAGACAGGAAAACTTTAGGAAAAAAAACCCTACTGACCAGAAAGCACCAAGTGCCTGCAAACCTGCAAGCGTGTGGGTGATGTGGTGGCTGTTATCCCAATGACAGTATTTTGTTTTTTAAGTGTGTAATTTAGTAAAATTAAGACTAAGTCCCGTGAGTCTCTAAAGAAATGACTTGTTTTTAAAAACAAAACAAACAACAACAAAAACTCCTAATCCTTTCCTATCAACACCAGGCACAGCCTTCCTTATATTGGTGGAAATCGCATAGGAGTATCATTTACTGATGAGTTAGCTGTTGCTGTGACAAAAGCACTTGAATCACAAAAAAGGAAGCTCTGGTTTGATGTGGGAATGATTTCTTACTAATAAAGAAACTGCCTTGGCCCATTTTATTGGATAGAAAATTAGGTAGGTGGAGTATACAGAAGAGAATTCTGGGAGAAAGAAGGTTAGAGGAAGAGTCGCCATGGTTCTCCCGTTCCAGGCAGACGCAGGTTAAGATCCTCCCTGGTAAGCCAGCTCGTGGGCTGCACAGAATATTAGAAATGGGTTAGAACAATATGTAAGAGCTAGCCATAAGGAACTGGAACTATCCGGGCCAGGCAGTGTTTGAAAGAATACAGTTTCCGTGTAATTATTTCTGGGTATAAGCTAGCCATGCGGGCGGCCGGGTGCCGGGGACGCAGCCCTGCCGCTCCTATTTCAACAGATGGCGCCCAACGTGGGGCTAAATCCACTTAAAAACCTGAGAAGCCTTAAAAATAAGGGAAACAGAGTTTAACACAGATTTTTGCTGTTTTGTTGGTGACATGCTGTAGAGAGATTCCTGATTCAGCAACAGCAGCAGAGAAAAAAAGCTGCGTCATTTTAAAGCGCGGCTTCCTGGTGCTATGCTGCCAGCGTGAACTCTGGCTTTAAAGCATTTCAAGGCTTTTATGGGACTGGATGTTTCTGTTCCCACTTGGGATCGGAGGAGATTGCTCTGAGACCTGCCGATGGCTCAGCGTTCCCTGCCTACACCTGGGCAGATGGCGGAATCAGGCTTAGGCAGGCGGAAGAGCATGGCGGATTCCTGCTGCCATACAGAGACGCGTTTTCAGACTGCGCAGTGCTCTGCGTGTCAGATTTGGCTGTAACTTGGATAAAAAGAGTTTCTGTGCTGCACACTCAGTCTCAAAATTAAATTGCTGATTGCGGCTCCAATGTAAACTGCTGTTTGCCTGTAACTGTGCTCAGCTCAAAAGCACCAAATGACTCTGAGGCAGGAGCGGCTGCTCCTTGCTGAACTGTGCTGATCTCAGGCAGGAACTACCGTAATTACCTTAAAACCGTGCAGTTAAGGTTTAGACTGGGCAGGACACAGGCAGTACCGTATTACCTATACATGGTGCAACTTAAGTTTTTAAGAAATGCTTAACATTTTAAGAAATGCTCCTGGATAATAAAAAAAAAAATACAGATTCACAGTAAAACAGATTCAGACACCGTTGGATGAATGTACGTAGGCTTGGGGAAAAAAAGAGAATATAAAGAATAAAGTTAATGTCTTAAAAAGAAAAAGGGTAAAGTCTTTAAAGAGACAGAGTACAGAAGTACAGATAGTTATAGATTAAGAGAAATAAAGAAAAATAAGCCACGTAAAAATGAAAAATTCACAGAGAGTCTGGATTATGTACATTGTGTTTTCTTTAAAATTTTTGACTGTGAAGGAGCTAAGTACAAAGAGACATTTTATTATATGGGCTGCTAAGCTGAACCTGCACATATGTTCTAAAGGTATCTTGACTTCAAAATTTGGATCTAAGGATATGATGCTTTGGAGAGGGTCTTCTTTTGTTTCCACAGAGGATGTGACCCTATGGATTGCATCTATCCCGGTATGGTATGATAGACCACGCCCTCCTGAAAGGTTGCTGTGAACACCCTCAAAAAATTACTTCACTCAACTGCCAACCGAGATGAACCTGACACACAGGTTACACCCTAAATGATCTGATTAACAGTGCCCCCATTCAGCAGGAAGCAGTTTGGAGAGAAAAAACTACGCCCATGTTCCCAAATATTGTTTATAAATGTTCTTTTACATTTAAAGGGGGATATGATATAGATATGAATAATTTGCATTGGTATGGATTTTAAGGTCAATTTTGTTATATGTATATGTATTTTTGAACTTGATTAAGGTATTGTGATTATGTAGTTCACTTAAAATGTAATGTATAATTAGGAAATATAGGTTGTTAATGGATAATCATTGCTAATAGTTAAGCTTGTAGTCATGTTAGTTAGATTTTCTAGATATATAGAGATATATTTCAATTAGATAGGCATTCTTCATATCTTTCAAAGACTGCAGAATATGGCATTTAAAATATTTTAATAACTTAGGACTTTTCATGACAAGGAGACACGTCTGCTCCTGGCAGCACCAGCTACTTCAAGAGGAAGATGGGCATCGAAGAGGATCCTTATGGAGTTGGATAGTCATTTGGGCAAGAAACTGCTCTTGCCTGGACTGTTGCATAAACTGGACACAGAGAACCCTCAGAGAGAGGACTGCTGAACTTGCCTAAAGGTGAGATGGTCTTTCGGGGTTCCTGATTCATGAAAGAGTCTACAAGACATTCTACAGAACACAGCAGAAAGTGACTGAACTGTCTTTAAAATTTCCTGCTTCATGGAAATGTATCTGGATACCATGGGCCTGTAGGCCGAAGATGGATGCCCCAACGGTACAGAGGAACTTTGGGTGACTGTCCAGGCAGCGAGATGTCTCTGTCATTTCTAGAGTTTTCTTATTTCTTGTTTACTTAGATAATATTATATCCTTCTGGAGTCTTTGATGGAGTTGAAGAATAAATAGTTATAGTTTTCCTTAGTTATGATAAGAGATAAAATAGATATAAATATTGTAACTGTAATTCTTACTTGATAACTGTTTTGTTATATGTAATTTTACTATGCTAAAGTTAAAGCCTTTCTTTTTTGTTTAAACGGAAAAAGGGGAAATGATGTGGGAATGATTTCTTACTAATAAAGAAACTGCCTTGGCCCATTTTATTGGATAGAAAATTAGGTAGGTGGAGTATACAGAAGAGAATTCTGGGAGAAAGAAGGTTAGAGGAAGAGTCGCCATGGTTCTCCCGTTCCAGGCAGACGCAGGTTAAGATCCTCCCTGGTAAGCCAGCTCGTGGGCTGCACAGAATATTAGAAATGGGTTAGAACAATATGTAAGAGCTAGCCATAAGGAACTGGAACTATCCGGGCCAGGCAGTGTTTGAAAGAATACAGTTTCCGTGTAATTATTTCTGGGTATAAGCTAGCCATGCGGGCGGCCGGGTGCCGGGGACGCAGCCCTGCCGCTCATATTTCAACACTGGTTGGGCTCCAGTTCTACAGGTCTTAGCCTGTGGCTACATTGACCATTGTTTCTAGGACTGTACTGAGGCAGCATAGCCTGGTGGGAGCCCCCAAGAGAGAAAGGGACCAGGTCTCAGCACATGTTTCAAGGACATCCCTCAAATGCTTCAATGTCCTTCTGCTGGGCCAGCCTCACCTCCTCTCAGTGCTATCACTCACAATGCCACACACTGGCAATCCACAGCTGTTGAAAGACATCAAAGGCTAAACCACAATGCTTGCTTTTTAGTGTCTTTAGTATACGTACATGTTTGTGGTTTGTGTTGATGTGCGCAAGCATGTGTGCAAGTGTCCCTGTGTGGAGGTGTGGAGATCAGGGAGCACAGCTGAATGCCTATCCTCTTTTCACTCCACATTATTTTAAAATAGGGCTGGATACTAAATCCAGAGTTGAAAAACTGGGCAGGAAAGCTGGCCACTGATCCTGATTGAAGAATGCACCTGTTTCTGCCCCCGCCCCAGGTCTGGGGTTACATATGTGTACATGGCATCTACATAGGTGCTGGGAAGCTAAGCTCAGGTCCACTTGCTTTTGCTGCAAGTATTCTGGGGGTGGAGTCATCTCCCCAGCTTCTTGGCCTTTACTCAGAAAATATAAGTAAACTGATGGGGAATGTCTTGTTAACCAATAATCTTTAAGAGGTGGAACCCAGATTAGGTGTGGCTTTCTGGGACTGGGAGATAAAAACCTGTGCACCACCCAGGTGCGCTCTCTGTGCAGTAACCAACGTATTATAAGAAATTATAAGAAAAAGAAACATTCAATATATATCTAATTACAAGAAAAATAAATACACATGCCAAATATTTTTATAAGAATTATTTAAACCATCATTCTGAAGTAGTTGACGGTGTGTTTGTGTGGCATGTGTGTATGTGGCTCAGGGTTTTTGCAAATTCTGTAGCAAATCATTGCCTATGTACTTAATCTAATTATTGTGATGTATTTTCTATAGAAGTTACTTGCTAAAGAATTAGGTTTATAGCCAGTTTGATTTATACCAAGAAAATCATTTAAGACTCTATTAGCATATTATTTCTTTTAATAAGAACATGATGGCATCTAAGTACCTCCTTACTGGCTTGAGGAAAATCGTTTCCAGACACAACATTCACCAAAAAGATAAAGACAATGATTGTAATGATTTGTTTTAAAATCACATAAATATCTTACTTAAAGCTTTTTCATAACCATAAGACTTGTATACTGGTTGCCTCCCTCAACTTCTCCTAGAGGCAGCAAATTCGTTTTATCCTCAGCTGAGAGACTTTCTATCAGGACACTTAAAATCAGCAGGGTGCATAATTAGGAAAGCCTGCCATCTGCAGAGTCCTCCAGGTGCAAGAGACATTTGCTTTATTTACTATTACCTCAGCATTAATTTTGCTTCATTAATTTATATCATTCGTCCTTTATTTCAAATTAGCATTGCCAAAACTAAGTCAATAGATATCATGTCTTGATTCATTTTAGTGAGCCCCTTATAGTATGAACAGCATTAAGCAGCTTTGGTGGTTAGGAAATGACTAGCTAGCTTTCAGAGCTGAAGAAAAAACTCCTATCAACAAAGTTCTCATTGCACTGGAATCAGTTTCCGAGGGGGAAACACACCACTTTAGGTGGCCGAGGCACTAGCAAATACAGCATCACAGAAAGACTAAAGTACTTTCAATTTTTAAGTCCAGAAAAGTCTCCATTGAGTTGATGACGATAGCAATTCTCCCTTCCTAACAAAGAGCAGGCCTCACCTTGACAAGAGACCCTAGATAGAACTTTTGCTTATATTATTTTGTAGTTACGTTAAGTTATCCTGACTCCTCAGACAAGTAGTGAGATACGTTTTCTCTCAAGACAATTCAGGTTGAATGTTTTAGTCAGGGTTACCATTGCTGTGATGAAACACCAAGATCAAAGCAACACGTGGGAGATAGGATTTATTCTTTCACATCACTGTTCATCACAAGGAAGTCAGGACATGAACTCAGACAGCGCAGCAACCTGGAGGCAGGAGCTGATGCAGAAGCCATCGAAAGGGGCACTCAACCTGATATCCAATAGAACATAAGATCTACAGCACAGACACAGCCCCACCGATCACTAAGAAAATGCCCCACAGCTGGATCTTATGGAGGCATTTTCTCAAGTGAGGTTCCCTCCTTTCAGATGACTCTAGCCTGTGTCAAGCTGACATAAAACTAACAGGGACAATACCTAATCTTTATAAAAGAAAAACAAACAAACAAATAAATATGAAGGCATGAGAAGTACTATAAAGATTGTAAAAACACTGGAATTTTGAAGATTTTCTGTAAGTTGATTTGTAGCCAACTATGGTATCCATTTGTATACAGGAAAAAAACAACACTGAATAAAAAACGAAAGTTAAAGACTGAAGAAAATATTAAATGTTTTTGTTCTGTATCTTGTAAGAAAGCACTAACTACTCTAATTGTTGATTTTTTCTTAGCATGATTTTATATTCTGATATCTCATTCAATCTTCCAAATTAGAGTGAACCTGTAGTCAAAGGTGAGTTTCTGTCCTGCCCCATTCTGCAGTTGCTTCCCAAATTACTGCACAGGAGGCTTATATTATTTATAAGAGTTTTTTGGTAGCTTCGGCTTATTACTAACTAGCTCTTACACTTAAATCAACTCATAATTCTTATTTATGTTTAGGCACATGGCTTGGTACCTTTTCTCAGTGCAGCATTGTCATCTTGCTTCCTCTGTAGCTGGTTGGCAACTTCTGACTCTGCTCTTCTTCCCAGCATTCTCCTAATCTGCTCATCCCGCCCATACTTCTTGCCTGGCTACTGGCCAGTCAGTGTTTTATTAAACCAGTTCAAGTGACAATTCTGGACAGTGGACAAAAGCATTATCCCACAGCATAAACTTGTACATTTTATCTACCAGAATAAAGTACTTCTAAGCTAAGGACATTTAGGGGAATAGAAGTGTTGATGTGTAATACTGTCAGATAGACTCAGACAAGAATTGCGATTTCTAGAAAGAAAATGCATATTTCCCAATTGTAAGTGTATTTCTGAACACACATGGTAAGAAGAGAGAAAGGATCACAGAATATTCAATGACACAACAAACAGCTGAATGAACTTAATGAGGGTAGGAATAAACACTTGAGTGACGTCCCAGGATACGCAAACACACAGCTGAATGAAATGAGGAAGACAATTCAGGACTGAAAAACTGAATTTAGCAAAAGAGAGAAATGTTAACGAGAACTCAAATTGAAATGATGATGGAATTGAAAAACTCAATAGCTTGGAAAACTCAGGGGAAAGCCTTACAAATAGAATGTGTCGAGTAGAGAGAGTATTGGAAGGTACTCGAAGATAAAGTAGAGGAAATGGGCCACACAAGAAAGGAATACAAGAAATTTACACACACATGTTTGCACATGCGCCAACACACACATGCATATGGAACATGAAGGAACTTTGGGGCACCATGAAAGGACAAAATTATAGGTGTGAATGGAGAAGAATGCCAGGGCACCAGCATGGATCAGCTTTCCCACAGGATGGCAGACACCATCTAAGAAATAACACTCAGCGCTAAAACAAAAGGAAAGCTCCACACAGGCGTCCAAGGCAGTCTTCTGAGCACCGTACTTTCAAATACAAATATTTTCAGTGGGACAATTCAGAGATTATTATCACCCATTTACCTCTCTGATAGAATTTCATTTAGGGCTTTCCGTTAGAGGTTCAGCACTTGGCTTACAGTCAAATGCCTGCACAAATATTTTGCCTTCAGTTTACAATGAAATGGACAATTTGGCATACTTGTATCTTGAGGCAAGAGAAGCTGAAATGTAAAGAACACAGAACTCACTTTAAGAACACAGAAATCACTTTAAGAATACTTATTTTCCCTGGGTTTCGTACTCTTTTATATAGACATTTTCTTGGCACCAACAGCTTTATATTTTATCTCTTGAAGTAATGGAGGCCAATCTAGCCCTATAAACAGCTCCCTTTGAAAGGGCAAAGTTTAACATTAATTCCTAGAAGACAAAGTCCAGGGACATCTTTGCACAAATCAAATGCATTCCAGATCTGTCATGAACTGGAAACAACACAGCAGGCTGCGGGAAGCGAGCGATGAGAGTTCTGACATTCCCACACTGAAAGCACAAAGCCCAGTCCTCCCATCTCTCTGCAGGCAACCTTTCAACTCCCAGCTTCACTCAGAGATCTGAAGAGGGGCGCTGGCATTCAGACAACAAACTACCTGAGCAAATCTAAATGGGCTTACTGCCATCTACCTCAGACAAGGAAAGAGCTCCCTTCCTTTCCTCATGTCTGTCAACATCTGCTTTCTCAGGATTCTTAAGGTTAAAAAAAAAAAGGAAAAGAAAAGAAAAAAAGACCTCTTTTTTTTGTCTTCTCCTTCATGATTCAGTCTTCTGGGACAGGAATTCCATGGACTTATTATGCTCCTTACTACTCCCGATGCTACAAATGGGTCAGTGTGAAGTTAACACATCATTACTGCTCTAATTATCCCTTGGTATTAATGAGGAACAGCACCAGACATCTGTGGTTGTCTCCGAGTTTAACTGAACAATAACATGGAATTTATAGGCTATCCATTGTCTTGTATCATATACAACACTAATACTATAAGATTAATTTTAAACTGTTTGCCTAAGGATGTCCTTCTTACATCACAAAAAAAAACCCCATACATTTATAGAAAAGAATAATGTAGGAAGCACGTGTCTTTGTTCTTTTAGACTTGGTAGAAGCTATGTTTTTTTTTTTTCCTTTCCAACTTCATCTCCTATCCCTCCTCCTCATGTTTGTTAACAGCAGCTCAGAATTTCTTGTTAGACAAATACAGTCATCGTAGCTCAAGATATAAAAATACATTATTAATTATCTAGGGATTCCTTTATAAAGTACTGCCAACTGGTGGCTTAAAACAATGTTAAGTTTATTTTCCCATAATTCAGGAGGTCAGGAACTTGAAATCAAGATGTCCCCTTAAAGGGCTTCCTAGGAAAGGATCCTTGGATCCAGGCATGCCTGGGCTGATATCCTTGGTTCCTTCTTCCCAAGGCCATCTTCTCCCACACGGCTGAGTTGTCACAATCACAGGAAAGGGCCCATCCTAATGCAGTCTGGCTTTAACCATACTGGCAAAAAGATTGCATTTGGAGACTCAGGTGGGTATGGACCATTAGGACAGCATTAAGACACACACCTGGCTGTTTGTTTTCTGGGGGGCAGGGATTAGAAGGATAGTACTTCAACATATTATCTCAAACATCAATTTGATTACTTGACTTTTTCCCAGGGCTGATAATAATGTCCCCTACTAAAATCTGTTTGACTTCAAACCTGCAGAAGTTCAGCATCCATAGTATACCAGCAAGGATTCAGACCTTTGCAACAGAGAGTCATTAAAACATGGCCAAAAGCCTATAGCTTATCAGAAGAAAAAGATGGGCTTGGCTAGGCAACCACCTCAGCTGACAAGGACTGTCTGAAGATTTGTTGCAGTCTGCACTGATTTTGAGTTTTGAATGGACTACTCATAGGAAGGTTATATGAAAATATTTTTATATTTGAGAAATTAACTCATAGCTTTTCAATGGAATGAGCTATCATTTTACAGAGACCCAGTGAGAGAAAATGCACTCACTAGCTAATTTGAGACAGAACCCAGAACAACAGCTTTCTTGCTCTGTTCTCCATCCAGTCTTGTCTTGTTCAGGAAGATAAATTCCATCTGAAGCATTTTAGTGGTTTATAAACTATATAATAATACAATATTACTGCATTTGTAGCATCCTTGAAAAACGAGAGCAGAACACTTCTCTCCCTATGTCATCTTCCTCTGCTCCATGAGCAGCCTTTGCTCCCGGCTGTTAGAAAACGCTGCGGAGGTAAAAACATTAATGTTTGCATAAGGAAGGTGTCTAGAGTTCGTTATATTGCATGTATGGTGAGACTCAACAATTTAAAACGGTAAATCCTGAATAATCAAACTTCCCCCCAATATGAAGAAGAGAAAAAGCACCGACGGTTTTGTTGTGCGCCCAGAAACTTATTTATTCACTTCACATTTACACAAGGATGCTTATAATAAAATATCTGTACACGACTCCTGCTACAAATATAGATAATATTCAAAGCGACTTTATAGATTCTAATGTAGGAGTTTCACGCTCTAAAATGGGACTGAACACATAATTCTTCACCAGTTGTCTCAGTAAACAGCTCCATCTGCTTCCTTAAACTATTGTATTATAAGATGTTAATACATGGCAATGAAATGAACTTACGTTAACCCCTTTAATCTTTCTGTCAATTTATTAATGGCATAAGCCAAAATAATTACTAACACACTGCCTTTTTCTCTGCCATTAAGGGCATTACTAATGGAAAACAATAGAACAGTACACTAATATATTTTCAATGTGGTATCAGTCTGTTAGGTCAGCACTAGGTTTTGGGCTCTTTTCTGTCTTCCATGACTAGATGGTTGTCTTCTCCCAGAAGAACCACAGCCAACACAGGGGAGCATCATTATTTTACTTATAACAACATGAAAATACAGCAGGTCAAAATGTGAAAATGAACACCAAGATGTGTATTGAACACAGTTTTGTTTTAAAGCTTAGTAAGACTGCTAAACGCTAGCAGAAAAATATTTATTAGAGGAAGAAGATCCACTGTGTCACAAAGTTCACAATTTTAAAAGAGCAGATGATTCAAGATGATTGTGAACATTTTTATGGGAGGATGGACAGCCAGATTGGGGCACTTTTCTAAAACTCCAGATTGTCTCTCTCTCTCTCTCTCTTTTTTTTTTAATTTTTACTTTTTTATCCTAATTTTCTGAAGCCATTTCTCTTGTCCAGCTTTGGGTTATTTTGTTTCCACAGTACCAAGATGAGCATATAATAATTTTGTCCACATGACTAAAAACTGCTTGGTATCTTCAAAACAAAAATGAGGTTCACCTATGCAAATACCCCCTTTCTTTGAGTTTAGGACCATGAAACGGGAGGAGAAAGGAAAAAGAATGCTCGGTTGTCAGGAACAAAGCCCTAAATGTTTCTCTCCCTCCTCGTATTTTCCCCCAGTGAACACAGGATGTCCACACAAACAGTTCCACTCGGTTACAGTAGGAGGTGAGCACATGGCTCAGCAGTCAGCTCAGGAAAGAACCATGAGGGTGACAGTGCCTTTGGTCCGTTTAAGGATGGCAACTGCTTCTTCATGGGTCACTCCTTCTAGACTCTGCCCGTTGACGGCAATGATCTGATCGCCCCTTTTTAGACGCCCGTCTTCCGCGGCTGCTCCCTGCAATTATAAAGTAGACTTGTTTACTTGCGAAAGAATTCAGCCCACACAAAGAAAAAGAGCTGAACAAGAATGCAAATTGCTCTGCATGTACACACACATTGCTTCCCGGCGCCCTATACCATTAGGCATGATGAACACACACAAAAGAGGCCTTTCTCCAAAATGGTTTGATCGCTGAGATTCCAATCTGGGAGTGAATTTAGCAGTCAACAAAGTAGCTGGATGTTTTTTTGGCTGTTTAGCACAGCAGTTGGTAGCAACTAAAATTAATAAAGAATATTTGGGCAATTGCCTAGTACGAGCAATTTCATAGAAACAAGGTCTTTCTATCCATAAAGAAGACCCACAGTGGGACAAAAGATCAGTGAGGAACAAAAGCAGTTTTAACAAATAAAGCTATAGACTCCAGAATTCAAGATTTCCAGATACAGAAAGCTCACAATGGAGGCTGAGCAGAGCAGGGTAAAAGATGATTAAAAGCCGTTCCAGGACTGGGGAAGATGCTGCTTGTGCAGTACTTGTCCAGGATGGATGAGGCCCTAAATTCCATTCTCAGCACATACCCCAAACATGAGGCCCCAAACCACTGCTATTTGCAATTTTTTCTAAGCGTTGGAAAGCAAGACTGCTCAAGCTGTCTTGATTCTTATTGTAAGGGTGGAGAGATTCTTCCTATTTCTATAGGACCTAAATAATTATGATTAAACACAGACATCCGATTTAAAAAAAAAACTCCATCTTAAGGCATGCATATAGAAGATAATTATGCAATTAAATATAAGATTAAAAATATGGAAAAGTTAATGAGGAGTGTATAATGATGAAATTCTTAAAATATGTTCTAACTAGCATGCCTTAAATAAATCATTCCTAGGCCGAGGAAAAGGACTGCACGGTTCTTGTATTCATTGGCAAATGCTGCCTGTATTTTTGGATATACCAATAACTTAAAAAAAAACCTCACAAATTAAGCCTACAGCTAGCTTGTCACAAGAGCAGCACTTTAAACTGGCTGAAAACAGTAATATTTTTCTAAAATAATAGAACAAAAATTCCATAAAATAAGGGAGCCTAGCACTTAAAGAGCCAGATGAAATCTTTGCAGGCTGACATTCATTTTGCTCTTTTACGCTGTTAATGTGAGACTCTTAGTTCTCTTCGGCAGGAAGCAGTGTTCAATTTGTAGTCTTTGAAAGTGGGTCTCAACATAATATCAACCATCGTATGTGTCTCCATTATTTTAAAGACTTCATCAAAATAGTCTCTTTATTCTAAACATTCTTAAGATAGTTTAGAAGATGACTACAACTATATGCAGAGTTTTCTTTTCAAAAGTAACTGAATCCCTTGACTGTGTGAATCATGCTTTATCGCAGATGACAGGTCTGCTTAGCACTCCTGGAATTTAAAACACGTTTTTCTTTTCATTTAAACTTATAAACTTCCTAGCTAAAATGTGATATGCATTTTGTGTGTTTTTCTGTACATACTTTATATCTACAAAAGAACACAGAGGAAATCATGTCAGTCTTTGACAGTAAATATATTATGAAAGTCCATTTTCCAAAGATCACCACATACAACTTGCTTTCAAATGAAAAGGATAGACTTAATTATTTTATATATATAATGCTGAGTTTTCATGGACTTTCAGTTTGAGCTTGTTTTCCTCTAAACATAACTAAACCTCAGATTGGACAAAAATATTATAATGACCTGTTCCTGCAGGGAATTTAGAAAGAAAATATCCATGTTAACCATTTGGCATCACCTCAGGTCATAAACTAATAAGCCAGCTGCTGACCAGTGTTAATTAATGTCTAGCAGGGAACAGAATGGTTAAAACTTGAAAGCTTACCTTTGCAAACACTGTTTTCACATAAATTGGTAAGTCTCCATGAGGGCTGCCATATCCTCCCACAATGCTGAAGCCCAAGCCATCTGGTCCTCGGTCGAGTGTTATAGTCTTACACTGTGGAGGTCTATAGAAAAGGAAGGAAAAAAGAGGTCTGCAGCTAAACACACACACACGCACACACACACACACCATTACTCTCTGTGCCTTCTGTATTACCTGACTCAAACTATGGAAGAGAAGTTCTCATTCTTGCATCAGTTTTCTGGGAGAGGAGAGGGTGAAAGTTTGGAGGACCATAAGGGAGAGTCATAAATGATGGGCTCCACTTCAGAAAGGAAAATTAACTGTGAACAATGTAGGGGCAGCAGCAAATAATTTGAAAATTCGAATAGGCTTCTCTTTATTCTTCCTCTTTTCTAGTGCTTTTACATTTAGGGTTGTTTCCCAATATATTCAATGTTTTCAGTCAAAAGTTCAATCAATAAGAATAAGATGTCCTCTCAAAACAAAACAAAACAAAAAACAACAAATCAAAACTGAGAACTTGGTAAGTATAGTAGGGTGAACAGTTGTCTGTAATCTACCCATCTCTGACTGGCTAACTGTCGTCTATAATCTATCTCTGACTGGGTAACGGTCTGACTTCTAGCCATCTCTGACTGGGTAATGGCCTGTAATCTATGTGTCTCTGACTGGGTAGCTGTCTATCACCTACCCATCTCTGACCAAGTAACTGCCTTTAACCTATCTATCTTTGACTGGGTTGGTGTCTATAACCTACCCAACTTTGACTAGGTAACTGTTCCTGATCTACCCATCTCTGACTAGGTAACTGTAATCTTCCCACCTCTGATTAGATGACTGTCTGTAATTTCCCCACCTCAGACCAGGCAGCTCTACCTACCCCTGACTCGCTGACAAAGCTTTGGCACTTTCTACTCATATTTCTCCCCTTATTTTACTTCTGTGTGAGTGTCAGATCATGTATCAGAGACTGCATGTCTGGAGCATTTGATTTGGAAGTAAAAAGTGATAAACCACTGATAGAGTATGTGCTCACCCTAAATCATCCGGAAATATACTGCTTGATGTTAGCCCAGTGAAAGCAAGACATGGATTGGCAAGCTCCTGCTGGTGACCCGTGACCACACTCACATCTCCTCCAGCAACCACCTGTGTGTGGGCAAAGTGAAAAGACAAGAACATATGTTCATGCGGCTTAAGAGAACCCAAAAGACTTTTTCTCCAAAGAACAAACTTGGCATAAAATGAGTATTTTACTGCTTACTGAATCAAAGAAATGATTAAAATATTATTAAAAAGAAAGGAATTTCACAATGCCCAGACACCTCTTAACTGTCCAGAGAGTAAAAATACCCTAAATCAAATTCTACAATTTTCTTTGATGTATATAAATCATGACCTCATGTGCAATTATTTTTCAAAGATCTTTAGAAGCCATGCCACTCACCAAGCACACAAAATTCTAACAATTAATCAGTGGGTGCTAAGGCCCTGCATTTTTTCCCTTTAGATATAAAATGAGAAATAATGAAGGCATCAGGATGAAATGTTACCAAACATGTTTCATAATGCTTCCTTGGAGCTCTCATTTTCATCACTGATGTTCAAGGGATATATTAAATAAAATAGTGGCAGGAGACTCAATGAGTTTTATTTAGCACCAGAGCTCCTGTGTCCTCAGGCTGAGCAGTGCCGGGGATAAAAGCCTTACCTGCATTTCAATGGAGCCAGAGGCATTTTTCATTAAGTTAACTGCTTGTGTATGAGTCATCCCTTCAGTGGATGTGCCACAGATGGTTACAATCCTATCCCCAACCTGCAAGACAAAGAGCCACCATGCAGAGCAGGGCTGACAGGCTAGCAGTCTTCTCTACCACTCACAGCACACCTGAGGTGCCCCCACTTCTGAACTATCACCCAGGAGACCACTAACTCAATTCTAAGAAGGATGTGCTACAGATGAGTTGATGGTTCTCGGGGAGAGAGAGAGGAGAAGAAAGTCACGTCCCTGGTCCTTCTTTCTCCTGAGTAAGCCATTACTTCTTATTAAAATCATAAAGTATCAGTGTTGTTGGAAGCCAGATTTTCTCTGGACATCGTCACTGTGTTAGATGAGACTGTAAGTCAGAGGTTGGCAAACAAAGGGCAGCAGAGCTCACCTGGCACACTGCCCACTGCAGCTAATAAAATCTGGCTGGAAGACAGCATGCTTACTTGGCTATTTCACAGGGCAGAGCTGAGCAAGAGAGTCCGCTGCCCCAGTTTAAAGTGTTCCTGACTCTATGGCACCACGGTGGAAGTTTCTCAGCTTCCATCATAAATTTAGAAGTGCTAAACTACTCACTCCCAAACTTGAGGTTATTTAACTAAGATACAATTCTCCTGGAGACCTTGTTTACAGCTCAGGCACTAAAGATTTTCCTCCAGAGTCCAAGCTGCTGAAGTCGGGCCTGCTGGCTCAGCAGGGCTTCCAGCACTGCCTCACACTAGGGCCATCCCACAACCCTGAAGCAAATTCGTGTGTTCTATAGTATTTAAAATCATATTTGCATTAAACTTCAGTAAAATGTTCAATAAACTGAAGTATACAACATCTTTCAAAAATGGTCAAGTCAGCACTTGAACCAGTAAGACACATACAGGAAGCATCCCTCTGTCCTTGGCTCTGAACACATACTTTTCTTTTTAATGTGCTCCATGGTTGTAACCGCCTTACCATCTTGCACCTGATCACATCGTGTTCCCTTTTGTTCTTCTTTATCTTTCACTCAAAGGAAAGTCAGCCAAAGCTTCACTATTTACAAGCAGATTTAAACCCCAGCCGTAGGAGGTTGGATGGAGAAGGTGGGAACACTGGCTAGATTTGCAAGGGCCGTTATGTTTAGCAGAGAAACTTACTCGGAGTTTCTGGGTTTGAGCCGCAACACCGTTTGGATGCATCATGGCAATAAATATAGGAACATCGCCAAGTGGGCTGCCCACTCCTCCAGCAATGCTGATCCCCAGGGAGTCAGCAGATCCCTGCCATGGAACAGACAGATTATGGTCAATGGGGTATTTTAAACTGATCTTTTGCTTGTTCTCTGACACACAATATTCTGTTGTCAAACAGGATCTTCTAGGTATGAGGGTGGAAAATACTTCACCTGACACAAGAGGTTTACAAAAGCAAGCATCTGTTTGGGAAGTAAAGCAATCAACACATGCTAAATTATGTTGAGACTGATAACAGGCAGGAAAACTCAGGAAGTGAGAAGACAACAATGTGAGAACCAGACTTAAGCCCTGACTTAGAATGTGGGCCTAACACTTTCTAGAGCAAGGCCTGGAGCACATTCATTGTCCTTGACAAAGCTCTGGGTCTCACAGGGGCATTCAATGAGTATGAAGCATCCAAAAAGGCTCATCAAATCACGTTGTTATGTTCTCTCTTGCACGTGGCCATTAGGCCATATATTCTAAAAAAAGGCCTTATTCATCAGCAAAAGAAATAAGAGGTAAGGAATTATTTTTTAAAGGAGCAGAATGGTACCCACTTTTGACAGTATAGAAAATATAAATAAGGACTTTTCACTGTATTTAAGAAATTTGGCAATGATTGAATTGTATTATTTCCACTACTTACAATGTACATATGTATATTTCAGATGGACACTCTAAAAATGTTCAGTAAGAAAATACAAATAAAAATGCCTTGGAAGACAGCACATTACCTTCTTTATTTCGACTGTTCTTAATCCCTGAATTTCAGATGCTACTGTAAAGGCAAAAGCAGATAAAACATAGTTGTTAAAATATTTTTAGGCGTATTGCCATTTTCGCCAAAGCATGGAGCTGGATACACTGCATGGGCTATTTTTTTCTCCAGAGGGGCGCACTGGTTATCAGCTGTGCACTGGGTTACATCCAGTTCACACAAAACTGTGTCCCCAAGTGAAAACTGTGCATGCCATCCCATTTCCCCTCTCGTTTCAGCTTGGATTATGTAATTGTACAATCTACTCTGAATGAAATGAGAACAGACTATTCTTTGGAGAGAAAATCGCTCACACAGCTGAGAGGAATAGTTATGGATGAGTTAAAAAAAATCTATGCACTAAGTATCTAAATTTCTAGAATATTAGTCACACTGCAAATACAGACTGCCATATGGCGAGTTCCTTCAATTTAAAAAATTCCCAACCAATGCATCAAGCCAAAACTCCTCTGCGCCATGATTTTATGTAATTAAAACACAGGAGGATTGTGTTATCTTTTTCCAAAATTTTTGTAATCTTAATGAAAAAATAAGGCCTTGCTTAGTGGTATTTTCTGATTTACTGGAATTACATTCAACACAAAAAAGGAACAAAATCAAATATACTACTCTGCTTGGTAAGGAAAAAATTACAGAACCTTGATAATAATGCGACTATAACTTGTAAAGCAAATGTAAGCAAGAGAACTGCCACAGGGCACGCCTGCATTTGCTCGGGATTTTGGCCAGTGCACGTTTATATCTCCATCAGGACATGAGATGATTTGGGGAGGGAATGGGCTCAGTGGTAAACAATAAAAAAAAAAAATCGGTGTCAACAGCCAAAATTCAGAGCAGTATACTTCATGCATAAAATGTTAACCAGTCTTACGTGCATTCTTCTTTGCGTTACTCTCCAGTGATTCAGATGCATTTACTCCAGGTAGGGGAAGAGTGAAGGACGACAGGCTACTGTCACTCACCTAAAATACGGAGCCATTATTACAGACAGCTCTGCGAAATTGTAATTCCCCTAAGTCCAAAATGTTTCACTATTCTTTGAGTTTCTCATCTAATAAGAAACACTGGTAAACAACAGCGATATTTGGGAATTTTAAGGGCAACGTAAGGTAGTTATTATTTCTTTTTTCTGCTTAAGGAATAATGATACAAATAATTGAAGATGAAAGGATAGTTGAAGTCGATTTCAATCTATGTAAAATTTTCAGTTTCACATAATCTCAAGGCTCTCCTCGAATTTAAACAACTACACATTGGCTAGGGCTGAAAACTGTAACAAGGGCCAGTGGGCTGGAATCTAATGTAGACATTAGGGAAGATAGTAAATGCTCTTTATGAACAGACTCAGGAAAATAAAATTCTGTCATCAGAAGATAATACTGTAGAAAAAAACTTGCCAAGAATCAAATCATTCATTCATTATATTTGTATGTGTGTGTGTGTGTGTGTGCATGTTCATGTATGTGTGTTGGGGGGCGTACATGAACACGTAAGCATTCCTGAGTGGAGGCCACAGGTTTACCTTGGTTGCCATTCCTCAGGAGGCATCTGCCTTGCTTTCTGAGCCAGGGATTCTCACTGGGACCTGGAGCTGGCCAATGTGGTTAAGCTGGCAGGTCAGTAAACACCGGCTCCTTTATCAACCCAGAACTGGGATTGAAAGCACCACAAAAACTGGTTCTTTCATTTGGTTCTGGGACTTTCACGTAAGTCCTCACGTTAACTCAGCATACACTATCTCCCTAGCTCACATATCAAGCTATTTTAATATCATAGTTCTATAAAGAAGATGGCTGACAATCATCCACCTGGAATTTTCCAGGTTAATACTGATTGATGTTCAGTTGACAGTATCTTAAAAGTGTGTCACCTTGACTGGATCTGCCTACACTGATTAGGTAGCTAACTTTGAGACTGTGGAAGAAGAAAGCTGGAAACAAAGTCCCTCCAAATCATCAAGAGCCCTCAAGGCCCAGTGGCTGGCCAGCCATGTTTCCCTTGTTCTTCACTGTCAAACTCTACACTCAGCTTCACATTGCTGGAGGGCTGGACCTGTGTGTGAGAGCCTGGGAAGACTCTCGGGGGCATCTCTGAGTTCCTCTTTTCCCTGGAGTGGTTTTGTTCATAACCCACATCTACCCACCTGGCTGCTCTGAGAAGGCCTCCTCTCTGAGTGGAATGGACCCGCTTTGACTCTTCCAACTTCCAGGGTTACTGTGCCTAGGGAACACTAAGGGAAACAGTTTATGAAAATGTTAAAATTCTATAATCATCTTTAGAAAAACACGGTCTAAAACTAAAGGCATCTTCCTTTTGTGATTTCCATAGAAATCCTTTGCAAAAAAAATGTTTTTTAAACATTTAAACTCATGAGAATAATAACAACACAGTAGCCATAAGTGTCCGTCTCAGTGTTGTACTATGTACATAGAGATCCTTCTTACCAAGACAAACAGGACTTGAGAATTAAGTAACTTCTTATGAAACACCAAAACCATAAGGGCAAATGAACCAAGGAAACTCAAGAGTTTAAAATACAAACCAAAATTCCCAAACCACTACACACACAACTTACTTTTCCCTTAATAGAAAGGGTACTCAAATAATCCAGTCAAATTTCCTTGATGCATGGTAATTAAGCAGACCGACTCTACAATACTTAGATAAATACGTTATGAGCTGACACTCAGCAAGAAATGCCGTGTAGTCCAATAATAATGAAAGTGGCACAAGGCGGTGTCTGAGATCCAGGCCTTTTACAGTAAATTTTCCTATTATTGCAAAAACGCTTCAATAAGGCGATGTCCCCTATAATCCCTTGGGAAGCTGAGGATAGGGAACCTGAAATGACCCTATCCTATAGCAATACTGACGAATATCTTCCATATCACCATAGAACCTTCATCTGGTGATGGATAAAGATAGAGACAGAGACCCACACTGGAGCACTGGACTGAGCTCCCAAGGTCCCAATGAGGAGCGGATAGAGGGAGAACAGGAGCAAGCATGTCAGGACCACGAGGGGCGCTCCCACCCACTGAGACAGTGGGGGCTGATCTATTGGGAGCTCACCAAGGCCAGCTGGACTGTGACTGAAAAAGCATGGGCTAAAACCGGACTCTCTGATCATGGCGAACAATGAGGGCTGACGAGAAGCCAAGGACAATGGCATGGGGTTTGATCCTACTTCATGTTCCGGCTTGGTGGGAGCCTAGCCAGTTTGGATGTTCACCTTCCTAGACATGGACGGAGGGGGGAGGACCTTGGACTTTCCACAGGGCAGGGAACCCTGACTGCTCTTTGGACTGGAGAGGGAGGGGGAGAGGAGTGGGGGGAGGGGGAGAGGAGTGGGGGGAGGGGAGAAGGGCGGGAGGAGGGGGAGGGAAATGGAAGGCTGGGAGGAGGCGGAAACTTTTTTTTTTCCTTTTCTTAATAATAATAAAATTTATGCACGTACATATGTTATTTGTATATTTAAGATCATCTCTTTTAAAATTAAGAAGAGCAACAAGCTGGAGCAAGTGAAACATACAACCTATAAATGCTATGGTTCTCATTGTGCACTGCCTGACTGTTTTTAACATGGCTGGCTGGACTGACTTTAAAATCATTTATGTTATCTAACATCACCTCTTCCTTTCTCTTTCTGTAAGATCTGTCAGGCTTACACAGAGCTAACAGACATTCCTAATTTATCTCCAAAATGAAGCTATTCTTCCTTAAAAAATTCTATAACTCCAGAGGCTAGGCAGGTGGGTCACCATGAGTTCCAGAGCAGTTTAAGCTACATAGTGAGTTGTAGGATATGGTCTTCCATACCATATCCACAGAAAGAAACAATTCTGTTAAAGTTGGATGACTTTAACGAACAAGAGATCTCTGTTAATAACTAATGATAGCTTAATGCGGGTGCCAGGTCCTATCCAAACCATAGAGGACCTCCACCTGAAAAGGGCCTCTAGCAGGCCACCCTGAGAGGTTCCCATGACAACACAGGCCCAGAAGCCCTAACAGCTGTGGCACCGACACAAATACGGGCTCATGGTCACTCAGACCCAGATGTGGGAAATAAATAATGATAGTGTTTTCAAGTCTGTGCTGAATTAAACTTCAGGAGAAAAACACGTCTGGCAAAGGAAAATGCAGTAAACAACACCTCACTTATAATAAAATCTCCTCTAGAGACAGGACCGCTTTCTAACAGGGAAAATCTACCTCCCACAAGTCTTTTCCTAAGGAATATTCTGTACTTCACAGCTTATACTCAGGATGACTCCAATGTCTAACAGAGAACCGTTTTTCATGAAGAGCTTCCTTTTGAGGAAACCTGCTTCACAGTGTAAGCGCCACGTGCGGCTGGGGACGGGAGTCTTCTGTCACAGTGACCCTAATGTTGGTGCAATGGGAGAGCACTAATTCCCCTGCAGAGCACGAGGATGACACACCCAGGACAGTGTGACATTAACTCTGAAATACAGCAACGGTGTTGAGTCCAATGAAAGTGGGCTACATACTGCCCTGTGTGAAGCAGAGTGAGATTCTGCGACTTGGTGTCACACTAAATACAGCTCTGCTGTGTCTAGAAGGGGTTCGGGAAGGGTCTAAAAAAGAAAAGCCAGAAAACATGACCTCCTGAGATGCTGTGGGGGCCCTGGTGGATTCCTAATGCCTTAGAGGAAAGACTTACCTTAAACCAAGTTATAAGAATAAATCCAGAAAAAAAAAAGGAAGAACAGATGTTAAAAGTGGTCTGAATATGTCTTCCTCTTAACATGCACTTTAAAAACCTGCTAAATTATTTCAGGTATGTGTGTCATGAATTCTAACAAAGTTATTAGGCAAATATACAACAATATAATAAACGATTATAAATTGACTATTTTATCTGAGATGACTAAGAACACAGATAGTTACTATACAAAACTATGTTTGCTACTTGATTTCTACCTTGAGCAGGGCAGCAACTGCTTCCTGGGTGGCATTACGGACATCTTCTCCATTCACCATTAAAATCTGGTCCCCCTGCATCAGTCTCCCATCAGCATCTGCAATGCCTCCTTTAACAATATCTGATACAAACACCCCAGTGTCATTCCTGCAAGCAACAGTGGACTTCAGCATCAAGACTGGCTCTCGGCTGCAATGCAATGCTTATTTATCAAAAGTAGTTTAAAAGTAGTAAAAGTATTCTAAGCGACAATTGTATCTATCCTTAAGATTTTATAGTTTTGCACAATGCTTGGGTAGCTTTGCCAGAATATGAGAAATAACAGTGAATTATATCTTAAAATGGAATTTCATAAATTGAAATTCTCTCACGGCATATCTAGTCTTCACCAGTTATGTACTATGGATAAGTGAGCTCAGCAATTCTTATTTTATGGGCCGTACACTGAGAAGATGTTAAAAAGAGCACTGAGGAGTCAGTGGCATTAAGTGCATGGCTTTTTCCACACCACACTGAATTTTTCTATCAGCACTGCCCTATAGTCATGTGAGCATGATGAGGTTATCATCAATGCCATTAACATACTGAAAACACATGACAGATATGCACTCCAAGCTGAAGCTGTTGCTTAGAGTAAACCACAGTTTACTATGATGTCTTTAGGTCATTACATATAATATAGTTAACTTCTACATACAACTAGATTCATTGAAAACAAAAAAAAATCTTACTGTTTCACAAAACTGAAAACAAATCCCTGGAATTTTCTATTAAGACACAAATATAACTGTAAATAGGATTGTACGGTAAAAACAGAATTGCACAAGAAGACTTCAAACATATCATCTGACCACATAATCATTCCATCTAACCATGGGTTTTCTACTTTTAAATAAGATGTTAGGATTTATTACCAGAAGGTTGTATTGTGTCTGGTCACCTAACAGACCACAGCAGCCTTGCATCTGACATGAGAGGGCTGGCGCTGTCCCGCAAACAGCCTACTTTTCCCAGATACACTTCCACTGAGATTTGAGCAGCACTTTCTCTATGCGCTAAAAAAAAAGTTAGGTCTTTGGTTTTCTATGAAACAAAACAAAACTGGCAACTATGCCCTTGAATTCCAAGACAGAAGTGTGGCTGCAGAGTAGATAAACACAACTCAGAGACGGTGCCTCACTGGAAGGCTGCTCTGACATGGTGGCTTGTGCGGACTAAGGACAGCTGGTGGCAATGTGGGGCTCCTGCAGCCTACACAGAAGCTGATTCTGAGTTCTGATTCATCTGCTTAATTATTCGATAGATTCTGTTCCTGATGGTCTTATAACAGACAAGGAAGAAATGTTTATGAAACTCACTATTCCTTAATATTACTTCTATAAACTTGGTTAATATAAAATATGTACCAATATTCTTTAAATATTAGATTTCAATAATAAGGAACTGAATTAAAGTGCACTCACTAATCTTCTCTGATATCCTACTTTACACTTCCAGTCTGCGCTGGTGGCACATGGGACCATGACCCTTGTCCCTAGACTCTCTACCCTCTGTCTCCTTTAACAGAGTAACTATCACCTTTTCTTGAAATCCTTTGCCTGTCCTCTTCCTTAAACAGGGAACACTGCTGGTCCCTTTCATATATTCCTTTCTAGCTCCCCCAATGGGACTCTGTGACTTGCAAGAAATTCACTTGCTACAAGAATTATGAGTTTCATTCATCAGAGCATGATTTTAAAAAAATTAATTTTTAAATTTGTATTATTATTTTTAGTGTGTGTATATGCTACTTGTATGTGAGTATCAGAGGAGGTGAGAAGAGGGTGTAAAATCCCCTGGAGTTGTAGGTATAGACAGCTGTAGTTATAGACAGTTATGTGACCCTCCCAGTATGGGTGCTGGGAAATGAACCCAGCAAATGAGCCAGTCACCTTTCCAGCCCTGGAGGAGAAATTTTCTGAGGTCAAGAACTATTTCTTATTTAACTTCCCCTCAGGATGTAATGTGTCTCTTGCTGAAGACTCTCTAACCGTCTAACACACTGACTTACAATGTCCACAGTGACAGAGCGCAAGCCACCGATACATTCGAGTAAGGCTACAGTCAGTTTCAAGAGGGCCGTGGGTTAGTTCTCTCCAACATACCTCTTGCCAACAATACTCAGCCCCAGGCCTTTGCCTGGCCTCTTCTGCAGCTCAATGGTGAAGGTGTCACACACATCCTCCTCTTTGTATGGGGCCTCATCTCGGTACAGCGTCAGGCGTACTCTCTGGGGAGTCTGTCTCAGGACATTGATTGCTTCATCATGCGTCGCCTTTCTCAGGTCAATACCGTTCACCTGTTAGAAACAGGGCACTGACAGTGAGGAGCTAGGTGCAGTGGGTGAAGGGGGAGTAAAGAGGAAGAAGGGAGAGAAGGAAAGAAGGAGAGCCCATCAGCCATGATCTTTACTTTCCACTCTAGGTTACATGAGCACTTTTACCTCTAAAATCTGGTCTCCAGCCCACAGTCTTCCATCTTTACATGCTGCCCCTTCTTCATAAACTTCGTGGATGATAATAGCGCCCTAGAGCCCAAAACATAACATACCCTTGTGTTATCCATACTCCCTAGGAAGGCTGAGAAGATAGGAATCCAAGGACACTGTACTTTGTAGCTAAATGGGCATGTACTTGCTGGGTCCATATGTAAGCCACACATCACAATGTAAGAAAACATCTAACAACGTAATTTTTCTTAAAAGATTGAAAGAAGTATATACTTTTTTAATAATAGAAAAATTTCAAGATAGAACTCATAAAATATATAAAGCATATGTGAATATAATAAGCACCATTATGATCTACGAATGAAAAAACTTTTAAAGTATTTTGACATGCAAAAATATGTATTAAGTATTTCATATTCTTCTCAAAATGCAGTTGAGATAACCTGGGTATAAGTAAAAAGGAAGTTAAACAATGCCAAGGACCAGTGAAGTGATACAAACACTCTGAATTTTACATGTAACAGAGTGGATTTAAGTCAGTCTTGGCTTAGTCAAAGTCATAACCCTAGTTTTTGTTGCCAATGATATTTGTTTTCTCCACCTGTATCACATTAAAGGGACAGAAACCTCCTCCTCATGGTCTCATGGAGCACCCAGGTGCCTCTGAACTGGGCAGGGTACTTACCAGCAGTGTGTCTGACCCCCCAACAATACTCAGGCCCAGTCCCGTTTGCCCTTTGGAAATCTCAATTGTTGTCTCACAGCCAGGGATGATGGGGCAGGTGGCAGGGTCAGATGCAAAGACTGCCGGTGTCGACGACCTGCTTGCACCTAAAAAGGAGTTTGCAATGAATGAGCCACAAATCAAAATTGCTTAGGAAGAACACATGTCAAATTCAGCACACAAGTTACCTATGGGGAGAGAGAAAGAGACTACAGAAAAGACAACTTTATATCTGTCTTGAATATTTTCACCATTTTGCATTTAAAATATCAAAGTAGTATGACTAATTTATCATCATTAAACTGGAGGATAGGCATAAAATGACTTGTTTTTTAATGTCATTTTGTATTTTCTTAAGTTGCTGGAGGTAAACAGGACAGAATATGAAAGAAAAGAAACTGAGAGTCAGGCTGAGCCTCTACTTTGAATTTTGTAGCCGACACTTCATCAGAACTGAGCACGCTTCCTATGAAGGAAGCATTAGTCACACTCAGAGCTGAGCTGGCCTACACAGACTCGCAAGAAGCTCATCGTTAATTTTGGTCATGGTGCTGCACCAGGGCTTGACAGTTTATTTTCTTGTTCTTTGTATCATGAAGCATCTCTTCTTCTGTAATCAGTTCTGAGCATATTTGCACAGATATAAATGCATGCAAAAACATTCACTTTAATCATTTCTTGTCTTTCTTCTTGAGTCTCATGTGGTACTTTTAGGCTTTTGACATTAAATCTTGCTACATACCTTTTTGAATTAGACAGATAAGAACGCAGTGTGAAAAACTAAGGAAATTATGCCATGCCCTGTTTTCTGAGTGTGTACAAGACACACTTTTTATTTCACAGGAAAGAGCAGGGTTAAGACAGTCACTCTTGTTGAGTGGTGTGTGCTGTAGAAAAGATACTTTCTTTTCAGGAAATCAGAAACAGATTATGCTCTTACTACAGAAACGGTTAAAAAAATAGGTGCATGAGATTTTCATTTATGCTAAGTGTTCATCAAATATTTTATATTTTATACACAATGCTATTTAGGATCCAACATTAAATGAGAAAAATCTTCATTAAAATATTAACAGTTACCTCAATGAATTTCCCAGCCTTTTTAAACAAGATTATGGTTATTAGAGATGTTTTATTTTAAGACATTTGAATAGGTGTATTACAAATACTTTCAGCTTGTTTTTCCTTAACAAACTGTCAAATGAATGGAATATTTCAGTTTGTATTATAGGTCAAGAAAGTTTATCCCTTCCCCACCTTCCACAGAAAAGATAACGTTAAAATCATTTCTAAATGATGATTTACAGAATTTGGAGTTATTTATTATCTTATTATTCATGGACATTTTTTCTTCATAAAGTAAGTCAAGAAATTTTTTATTTATGTATCTATCCATTTGTTTGTTTGTTTGTTTGTTTGAGATACGGTTGCTCTGTACAGCTCCATCTGACCTGGAATGAGCTCTGCAGACCAGGTTGACCTTGAACTCAAGAGACCAGCCTGCCTCTGCCTTGCCTCCTGAGTGCTGGACCTAAAGGCCTGTGCCACCATTAACAATTTGCTCCGTATACTAAATTATAAGTTTAGTGATACAAGAAAGCCTAACCCCTCAGCATCTCACATAACATGAGCTTTCCATTTCCCCGAGCTCCCAATTTGGGTCTATCACATACACGGCAATAGCCAGTACTTTAGGCTTTAGTGTAATAGCAGCCAGTATTGATCCTAGTTGTGAAACAGCACAGTTATGAATTCACTTCTTATATCAGGACACTGAAGCCAACAGCTCCTTTCCTGTTCGACTACCAGAGGTTAAAAAATGCCAAGTCTGATCCTGTACATTGTTAATACTTGTAACTGGCGTGTACTCCTAGCAAGAGCTTGAGAGCAAAGAAGACCACTACTTTGGTTTAGGGAGGGAGAGGCTGAGGCAGGCACCACAGCAGTTTCCTAAGGAATCACAGTTGGGTAACCTATACACACAGGTCTACTGCATAGGACCCCCACTTTCCTCAGTTACGCCCTCTTTAAACTGTTCAGTCACTAAAGACGCTTTGACTTGAAGGCCCTTCAAGCTGCCCTGTGAGCAGGCCTGCTTTGAAGGAAGGCCTTCAGTTGAGGTTGCTCTATGTGTAGGACTCTCACGAGTCAGTCCTTACTTGGGATGGCTTCTGGATCCAGAGCTGGGACTGCAGGAGACTGGGACCTGTCTTTCCTTTCTCCACTGGCTGCAGAAGCTGCTGAGGGAACAGCCTGGCAAGCTGGATTCTCAGCTCGAACAGTCAGTTTTACAGTTGACTTTGCCGTCTTCAGAAGGCTGATGAACTGGCCGGATATTGATGTGGAGAACAAAATCCATAGACAAATGAGTAAGCATATACAAATAAAAGCCACCAGAATTGTTAAAGTATCTTTCCTGTATGCATGTGTATATGCATGTGTACATCTTTATGCGTGTGTCTGGCTGAGTGTGCACAAGTACATTCGGGTAGGCATGTCAAGGCCATAGGGTTTTCACTGGTTTGAGGCTCACAGATCAGGCTGAGCTGAATATCCAGGGAGCCCCAGACAATTTCCAGTTTCTGCTTCTTCATCACAGGATTAGAAAACCTGGCATACCACCACCCCAATGTTTTATTTCTCTTTATCCTACTCCTCCTCTTCTTCTTTCTTTAAACATAAAATCAGACTATTCAACTCAAGTTCCTTACTTATGTTTAAAGATTTACTTATGTATTTGTTATTTGGTGCGTGTGTGTGTGTGTGTGTGTGTGCGCTTGCACGCACGCACACACACGCATGTATGTATGCACACATGTGTATGAAGGTGCCTGTGGAGTCCAGAAGAGGGTATCAGATCCCTTGGAGTGGAGTTCAAAGTACCTGGGAGCTGCCTGACATGGGTCCTAAACAGAACTTAGTTCTGCTGAGAGCATTCTTCACCACTGAACCCCGACTCTAGTCCCATAGATTCAGATTCTTGGACACAACATTGGCTGAGCTAACTCCATAGTCCCAGTGTTGCTGGGCTCTAACTCACCTGTTATCCAGAAGAAAGAGACAAAAAAAATTTCCCTGTGGTTCCTAGAGAAGCCAAGAACAGAATAGCTCCTCTAGTTCTTCAACTGTCCAACAGGAATGCGGCTATTGCTAATTTCTACTCGCCTAGAATAGCTCTGTCGAGATTCTTTTTTATATTCGTATACTGGGGGACTGGCTTTCAGCCTGTTACATTTCTAATCAAGTTTCTCCATTCCCTAGATCCCTACAATGCTAGATGACACAGAGAGCAATTCGCCTGCTCTCTGATTCTGCAAGGGATCTGAGGCAGCACCCACAGACACACTGATGAGTACATGGTAAAAGCAGGGCAGAAAACTAAGCAACAGCAAAGCCAATGCAAATGCAAAGCAAAATCAGATATATAGGTTAAAGACACAAGCTTTAGTTACTTTAAGTTTCTTGATGGTCAATGTAGAAATGGATTATATTCTAGAAGGGGTGGTGGAGGCTTATCCCATCCAAGGAAAACAAGGCTTTTTCCCTGGCACTTACATACAAATAGTATCACTCAGACTCCAGATACAAAGATCTGTTCAACATCAACAAATATGAAGCATGTAATTACTGCATCTTCAAATCTATTTAATAACAATATACTTGACTAAGGGAAAACATTCATAGGGAAAAAATGCCCTCATTCTCAATCCAAAGTGAGGCACTGTTTAATAGTTACAGATTTATCAAAAGAAAACAGGCAACATTTATCAAACATAACTGTAAATACTAAATAATTTATCAGGTAGAATCATAACATCATCTTAGTTAAAAAACAGATATAAAAATTGGGAGACCCGAGTAACACCCGCTTTTTGGGAATCCATTTGACTATCTAACCAGCCTTATAATTCCTATGCCCTGACCTGAGCCAGGACAAAGAATGGGTTGGCAGTGCCAGTGCCTTTATTGCAAAAATACCTTCTCAACAGGATAGCCAACAACAACTTCATCATCTACAGCCAAGATCTGATCTCCAGCTTTCAGCCGTCCATCCTATGGGGAAATGTAGAAGACCTGAGTCAACATTTCAGAGCAATTCCCCCTTCTGCCACTTCTCAGCAGCGAGAAAGTCAACGAGTGTCACCTTGGCTGCTCCCCCGTGCTCAGTTAGACTCTTGACGATGACTCCACTGAGGGTGTCTTCCTCACTGATAGCAATACCCAAACCTCCTTGATCCTAGAGGAGTAGATGAAGGTTAGTCAGGAACATGGACGTGGATTTATTTTACTCAAATGGAAAGATGCAGAGCCCCAATGACTCGGCATACCATCAACCCAAATGTTACAGAAGCAATTATGCAGGAGGCTCTAAGTCTCATCACCATCTGTACTCCACATTCCTCATTCACAGGAACTAAGATGCAACAAGTACCTGTTTTGTTTATTGGGGTTTGTGGTAATTAGTTATGTAAAGAAAGGTAAGCAGCTTCAAAAGTGCGAACTGAGTAACGCTAGTCATGTCTATAATTGATTATCATAGTCAGTCCCTGGCTGGAGTACGCATGTGACCTGGGCTGGTAGTTAGGGTGGATCTTGTGACAATTGGGAAAACAGACACTCTTACCTCCCCCATCACATGTAAAAGAGGTGACACAGGCCTTAACTATGGCTTGCAGCCATTCTAGGGCTATAATAAAGATCAGCCTTGGAATCAATAGGATAGGACTGTACATGATTATGCAGAAAGACCTGGTCCTTGATGACACTAGTGAGTCTTAGAATCAATCCTGCTTGAAGACTAACCTGATAGAAGAAGTCCAAAAATCTTCTACTAAGCCTGATGGAATTAATTTTCTCCTGTTTATTACTTTCTGCTTGTGGTTTTTGTTGTTGTTTGCAATAGAAACTCTAAAAGAACAGTAGGGCAAACATCTGCATGTATATTATGCCCTAACACTACTGAGGACACTATAGAACCAGTACCCGTACTGTAGACACGGGAACATGGGAAAGGCGAGTGGGATGGATGTACATTTTCCTGCCTGCTAACATTTCAGTTTACTGCTGCCACAGTCTAGAGGGCCCTTCCTCGGGAGGAGAGGATACAACAAACACTCTCTTGAGCTAGTTTAAAACGTTCCAGCATGCAGTGCGATTCTGGAGCAATCATGTAGTCACATAGTTAAAAAAAAAACTGGCAACAAGAACCGCAGGAGAGACTGAATTGAACGAACTACTGCTATCATCAGAAAGTGAAAGGTTCTTTAAAATTCAAAAGAAAACTGTAATTTCATCTGAGGATTTCCACTATGCAAAATTGATTCTGATTTCTGGCAATCATAGAACCTGTGCTTGCTATGATGTATAGTAACTTTCCTAGGGTAAAGAGTACTAAAAATAAATTTTTGGTCAAGGTTTTCTGATTAATTGAATTAGCATCACAAAAAGCCATTATACTTTATTTTGTATCTGTATGTCCCTTTAAAAAAAAAGTAGTTTTTTGAAGAAAAAAGATTGTTTCTCCAAACAAATATAATTTGGAACTTTCTAGAGGGTTAAAGGAAAAAGGACTTGAGACAAATCACCAATATTAGAATGATGTGGGATGTGCATTGTATATGTGTTGCTTTTATTGGCTAGTGAATAAAGCTGTTTCAGTCAATGGCTTAATAAAGTAAAGCCAGGTGGGAAATCCAGATAGAGATAAATAGAGAGAGTAGGCAGAGTCAGAGATATATAGCTGCTGAAGGAGGCAGATACGATGTAGTTGCCCAAGAAGCAAGAGTTAACAAACCACAAGCTTCATGGCAAAATACAAGATAATAGAAATGGGTTAATTTAAGATATAAGAGCTAGCTAGAAATATGCTTGAGCCATTGGCCAAAGAGTGTTGTTGTTGTTAATATAGTTTCTTTGTGATTATTCAGGTCTGGGCAGCTGGGAAACGAGAGAGCGGTCTCCAACTACATGAGAAGGCTCTTGTGTCTCTACTGCACTGCATATCCGTCCCATGCCATCTCAGAATGAGGCAGGCACAGGCTCAGCAGGAGGTGCCACTGGCCATTTACACAAAGATCTCCGCTAAGGAAGATCCAAGGACATATTCTATAGGCCATTCAGAATCTCATGGGCTTAAAAATAATTATGAAAGCAATTCAATTATGGGAAGTTGGATCCTGACGAGTGCTTTATTTATTTCACTTAATCTTCAGAATAGGATCTCTGCGTTAATGTGTAATTTCTCCTTTATAGATAAGGAAAGTGAACCCAAAGGACTCAGTGACTTCAAAGTTCCCAACAGAAATCCTGAAAACTCATCATTTCCTCTTTGTCAAGTTTATTTTTTTAAAAAATTCTTAAATATTATCCCTATTCCCTTTGGCAATTGATAAGAGAATACATTCTAGTTGCCTGATATTTTCCTTTGCGAGAAAACTCAGTTGAAATGAAGGTTTTGTGAATAAGGTGCTGATGTTTTCAAGGTCTTGGATTTTCAACAGAGCAACAACATCAGAAAGGGAAGTACATAGACTAGGCATCTGTGAATGAATCAGCAGGAGGATAAAGGAAGGACAAAGCTTATGCTATAGCATGAAGCAATACTGCTCCAGATCTCATCCAACCCAACAATAATGACAGGCAGGCCCCAATTTCAGAAGAAGAAAGAAGATGAACTGTGCTTCTTGTGGACAAAGCAGGCTTCTGTCTACCTCACCACTAAGTGCCATACAAAAGTATTGCCTGATCTTTTGACAAGATTGTTAAAAAGTTCTGAGCGAGGAATGAAAGAAAATGCAAACAAGTATGGAAAAACTCAGCTAGGCAGGAAGAGAGAACACCAGTGTCAGCAATGAGATACCTTTAATTCTTTCCTAAAAACTATCATAATGCCTACTGTGTGTGTGTATGCCCATGCACATACATACCAGGTACTAGGTGCACCAGGGATGTGTGGATTGATCACCATAGCTACAGAATGAGTACTACGTTGCTTTTCAGTATAAGTTCTAGTAGGTGAAAACGTGTTTCTTTCCAGCAAACAACTTCTGTATAGCAAGCAGTATTTGAACCTGAAAGTCCGACCTTCCTCACCGAGTGCCAGCCTATCAGCTGAACTTGTCACTATTTCAGTTTCAGGAACCTGCCTTTTCATTATTCATCTACTGAGCAGCATCTCAGTAAACACATTTCATATTTTCAAGTAACACTAACATCAGGAAAAGCTGGGCCACACTACAGGACCAATTAGCACAGCTGGCCTCAGGCTTTACTGTACACCACCATCACTGTGGGTTATTAAAGCAGATTTCCAGGCCCACCTCAGACCTCCTCACTCAGAGGAAGCTCTGGGTGTGTCCCAACGCCCGCATTTCTAACACGACCCCAGATGGTGTAGATGCTGCTCTCTAGAGACCACGCTTCAGGGAGCCATCAAACAGGACCAGCGTGTGAGGGTACTCAACCATTTTATTCCCAGTCAAAGTGGATGTACCTTGGGAAGCTCCAGATGGTACACGTTTGTGAATGAACTGACGTCCACAGCTGCCGCAGAAGTGGTAACACTAGGTGCCACCTGACAAAGAAAAATGTCCAAATGTAACTGTCATGTATATCTGTTTGTTTAAATTTAAGTATTATTTAATCAAGATTATTTCATGTTATCTATTACTTCTATTTTAATATCTGATGGTAGTTATGTATGTTTTATACTAAAATGATTGGGAGGTGAGACTGGACAGTAATTGTTTTTGTAGCATAACACACCGATGGCTCTGATATCTATTTTAGTTTACTCCATAATGGAGTCCAATAGAGGCCTGCTCTCGACAGAAAAGATGCCATGCATTATTCTTTCTCCACAAGTTATGGTAAGTATTCAGAAATTATTAAATGCTTTCCATAAAAGTCATTAAGCTATAATATTTAAGGGACAGAGTTGGTGCAATATAAAAATATGCATTTGCCACATATAACTTTATAACTTGTCCATCTTAGATCCTACAAAGAAGCAGCTTAAAGCAGACTATGATTTCTTTATCGTCTTACACTTGAGTAAGTCCTCTGCTCAAATATTCATTGAAGGAAGACTGAATCCTGCCCCGACCTTCTGCTACTGGTAATCCCATGGCTCCTCTAAGTTTAAGCTCTTCTGTCTCTGTTATCTTCTTTTATTGTTCTTGGACACAAATTCAAAGGTTTCTCAATTCGAACAAAAATTACCATCAAAATGTAATTCTTTGTGACCCTCTCTAGCTGTGCCTTCTCTCTCTTTGTTGTCATTTGCTCTCCCATCATCACCCAGTTGTAGGTCCAAGGGGATAGTCTATCTCTATCACTGCCTTGTTCTTGGACTGCTCTGCAGCATCTCTGGCTATGGGACCCACTGTGCTCTCCTCCACGGCTCTGCTGTACAAGGATCTATTTGATGTAGGAGGTCCTTCTGTTTATGTGTTGCGTTCATTGGTTAATGAATAAAGAAACTGCCTTGGCCCTTTGATAGGGCAGAACTTAGGTAGGGACAAACAAGTGGCCCTCTCCTTGCAACACCTACTGGTTCTTTCGCCCTTTGTGATTTTTTTTTTCACCTTCTTCCTTAATGTTCATATTGCACAGGCTACCCATTGCTCTCTTCTCTTCTAATGTCCTTTGTAAGCCAGTATTTTCAGCCCCCAGGGCCAACAAATACAATATGCTCTGTGGGGAGTTGTCTCTAAATACCACACCACATATCGGAATGTACCCTGTTGCAGGCTTTCCCAACCTGCAGCCTGGCAATGATGCAAGTGGAAAAAGCCACAGCACTAGTAAAAGCACAAGTGGTCCACAAATGGTCTCGTACACCAGTTCCCAACAGGCAGCCTGTCGTAGCCAGTGGGATGGTTATGGAAAGATAAGCTCCTCCTTCATAGACTCGCAGTTAGACAAGTCTGCTATTTTAATCACTGTTTCATTCTTTACCCAAACCATCAAACTGTTCAAGAAAAGTCTATTGAATGAAAACTTCATAACTCTTTTTCTCAATAAATGTATCTGTGTGGGCATGACTATTACTGGATTAGGTCTAAACCCTCTGAGGTGAACTCTTGTTCCCTTACTGTACTAGGGAGTTTTCATTGGATTTTATCCTGAACTGCTTCTGTTTCTGTAATTCCTTGAACTTTGTTTCTCAACCCTGAAATGCCTGATAGTATATATTTTAAAATTATAACTATGATTCATTTATGTAAAGGGCAAAAGGTCTCCTGATCACAGATAAGCACTAGAAAAACTAAGAATGTTGAACATATGACTTGTCTCCTCAACAGAAGAGAGCTGTATGCCTGCTCTATGCACAGGAAGCTAGAAGTTGATGTTGTTAATAGCCTGGAAATCTGTGCTATTTGTAGGGCCTGGCCACACCTGCATGCCCCAGACTATAGTTTACTCCATATTCTTCCTCCCTACATCTTTATCTTGAGTATTGCTTCTCAGTCAATAGAACCCATACTTAGGGAGATGTCACATGTACTTTATAGCCTGGTGATCACTATGCTTACTTGGTTCAAAACCACACCAGTCCTAGGCTCTTAAGCTAAGCTATAGAACCCACTTCTTGGTAGAAGTCACGTGAACTTTGCAAAAGAATTTTGATGTAGTCATACCTTAAGCTTTATTGTGCACACAGGGTTGAGATACCTGTTACAAGGAAATGTTTTTCAAAAATTGTACTGTACTTAATTAAATGTCTAAAATAAACTGACTAGTGTCGGACACCAGAGGTTTGAATCAGCCCAACTAAGTTGTGTTAAACTGGGTTCCTTCTTGCCTCACAGTTCCTTTCTCCGTCAGCAGTAGACCCTCCCTCCACACACACATTTAAAACAGAATTTTCATGATGATGGAAGCTGAAATGTATGGCCTTTGCAGTGGGTCTCAAGATCTGAGCATGTCTCCTTTCTCAGTGTCCCTTTCTCGCCACTCCACATTACTTTCCCCCATGCCATTCATTAACAATATTTGCAGTTTCAGGTTCAGGTAGTCGCTAGAGAGTGTGCTCTTCCTTAGCCTATGTATTCTACCCACAGTGCTTTTGTCCCCTAATGCCCCACCATAATCTTCACATGTAACTTCCCCATAAAGTCCCTCTCTAGTGCAGATCACACCAAACTTTTCCTCTTATTACTGCATATGCAGGCTCTTCAGGTGGCCTCTGCAAAAAGTAGTGTGCTATTTGGTGGTAGCAACTTGAACATTAAGGTCATACCTTTAGAGAGGACCAAAAAGTGAGTGATCACCTATACAGTGGGGCACACTACGCTCTATGCCTTCAGTATTGTAGCAAAACCCCAGGCCCCTCCCATACGTACCTCAGCCTGTCAGATAAGCTGCAGGTAGGCTGCTCCAACACCCCCAACCCATCGACTGGACCCTGTAAAATACAAGCCCTGCTCCACCCCCAAACCCTCCAATCCCCCATCACCTCAGAAAAACTCTGAAGCACAGGCTGTGGCTATACAGAGAAGAAGAAGAGAGTGGACGAAGAAAGACCTCAGTGGTTACACAGCGGTTAGACCCACAACAACTGTACAGAGTAGATCAAGAAAATCTCTCAAGGACACAGAGAACAATGGAAAAGATTGGACCAAGAGGCAAAGAAACTGCCTGTACCAATTGAGGGAAGAGACGGGTAGGCGCCAATGCAAGAATTCATTCAACAGCCTGAAAAGCAACACAGTACATCAGAACCCAGTGGTCATACAATAGGAAGACTTGATCATCCTAACCCAGAAGAAGCAGAAGAAAATAATTTTAAATGTAACGTTGAGAATGATGGAGACCTTTAAAGAGGAAATAAAAAATTCCCTTAAAGAAATTGAGGATGGGCTAGAGAGATGGCTCAGCAGTTAAGAGCATTGCCTGCTCTTCCAAAGGTCCTGAGTTCAATTCCCAGCAACCACATGGTGGCTCACAACCATCTGTAATGAGGTCTGGCCTCCAGGCATACAAGCAGACAGGATATTGTATACATAATAAATAATAAAAAAAAGAAATTGAGGAAAAGACAGAAAATATTGGAAGAAATCAATAAATCTCTTAAGGAAACCCAGGATAACCAAGAAAAGCAATCAAACAATGAACCAAATAGTCCAAACAGTTCAAGACTTGAAAACTTAAAGAGAGGCAAAAAGAAAAGGTAAACCTAGGTAATTCTGGATATGGAAAATCTAGGTAAACAAATAGGAACTACAGATCTGCAAGCATAACCAACATAATACAAGATCTAGAAGAGCGAATCTCATTTGTTGACGATACTATAGAGTATAGAAATATACTCATCGGTCAAAGAAAATGTTAAATCCAACACATTCTTTACACATAACATCCAGGGAATATGAGACACCATGAAAAGACCAAAACCTAAGAGGAAGGAGAATAACTCCCGATCAAAGGCACAGAAAATATATTCAGTAAAATCTTAGAAGAAAACATTCCCAAACTTAAGGACAAGCCTATGAAGGTACAAGAAGCTAACAGAACACCAAATAGACTGGACCAAAAAAGTCCCCTCGCCATATAAAATCAAACTGAAAAACATACAGAAGAAAGATTATTAAGAGCTACAAAGGAAAAAGGCCAAGTGACATATAAACGTAGATTTATCAGAATTACACCTGACTTCTCAATGGAAACCAGGAAAATCAGAAAATCCTGGACAGATGTGCTGCAGACACTAAAAGACCATAGATGTGAGCCCAGGCTCCTAAAACCAGCAAAGCTTTCCATCACCATCAATGGAGAAAACAAGATATTCCATGATAAAACCAGATTTCAATGATACTTACCCACAAATCCAGTCCTCCAGAAAGTACTAGAAGGAAAACTCAAACCAAAGGAAGCTAACTGCACCCACAAAAACACAGGAAACAGATAACCTCCCACCAACAAACCTCAAAGAAGGGAAACATACAAACACTACCACTGAAAAATATCAGGAATTAACAATCACTGGTCATTAATATCTTTTAATATCAATGGACTCAATTCACCTATAAAAAGACGGGCTAAGAGAATGAATACAAAAGCAGGCTCCATCCTTGTGCTACTCAAGAAACACACCTTAACCTCAAAGACAGACATTACCTCAGATTAAGGGCCCGGAAAAGATTTTCCAATCAAATGGACCTAAGAAACAAGCAAGTGTAGCTATCTTAATATCTAACAAAATAAACTGTAGTAAAGGAGGCCTCTTGTTGGTTTCCAGTTGCTTAGACTCCTGAAATAATCACACAGAAACTGTATTAATTAAATCACTGGTTGGCCCATTAGCTCTAGCTTCTTACTTGCTAACTCTTATATCTTGATTTAACTCATTTCTAGCACTCTGTGTATCACCTGAAGGTCATGGCCTACCAGCAAGTTTTCAGCAGGTCTGACTCTGGCAGAGGTTCCATGGCTTCTCCCTGACTCTGCCTCCTTACTGCTAGCATTCAGTTTAGTTTTCCCTACCTACCTAAGTTCTACCCTATAACAGGCCTAAAGTAGCTTCTTTTTTAACCAATGGTATTGACAGCATACAGAGGAGAATCCCACTTCAATAAACTTCAAACTAAAATCAATCAGAAGAGATGGAAAAGGACCCTTCATACTCATAACAGGAAAAATCCATCAATATGAAGTCTCAATCCTGAACATCTATGCCTCAAATACTAAAGCATCCACATATGTAAAAGAAACATTATTAAAGCTTAAATTGCACATCAAACCCCACACACTAATAGTAGGAGACTTCACCACCCACTTTCCCCAATGGACAGGTCAACAAGGCAGAAACTTAACAGAGAAATAAGAAACTAATATATAGCATGACACAAATAGAATTAACAGACATCTATAGAACATTTCACCCCAAAACAAAAGAATATACCTTCTTCTTAGCACCTCATGGAACCTTCTCTAAAATTGATCACATACTCGGTAACAAAGCAAACCTCAAAAGATACTAAAATATATAAATGGTATACCCTCCTGTATCTTATCATGGTTTAACATTAGAATTCAACAACACTAATTGTAGAAAGCCTACAAACACATGGAAATTGAATAGTGCTCAACTGAACCACCCCAGGTCAAGGAAGAAATAAAGAAATTAAAGACATCCTAGAAATCAACCAAAATGAAGGCACAATTTACCCGAACCTATGGGACACCATAAAAGCAGTGTAAGAGGAAAGTTCATAGCAATAAGTGCCTACAGAAAGAAAGTGGAGAAATCTCACACTAGTGGCATAACAGCACACCTGAGAGCTGTAGAACAAAAAGAAGCAAACTCACACTGGAGTAGTAGACAACAGGAAAACAAATTGAGGACCAAAATCAATAAAATACAAAAAAGAAAACAATACAAAGAATCAATGAAACAAAGAGCTAATTGTTTGAGAAAATCAACAATATAGACAAACCCTTATTTATCCAAACTAATCAAAAGCCAGAGAGAGAACATCCGAATTAAGAAAATTAGAAATGAAAAGTGGGATATAACAATAGAAAAGGAGGAAATCCAGAGACTCATTAGGTTATAATCCAAAACCTGTACTCCACAAAATTAGAAAATGTAAAAGAAATTGACAACTTTTTTGGTAGGTATCACATACCAAAGCTAAATCAAAACCAGGGGAGCAATTTCATTAGACCTATAACCTGCAAGGAAACAGAAGCATCATCAAAAGCTTCCTAACCAAAAAAAGCCCAGGGCCGGATGGTTTCAGTCAGTACAGAATTCTATCAGAACTTCAAAGAAGAGCTAATAAATATACTCCTCAAATTGTTCCATATAATAGAAACAGAAGGAACATTCCGATACCATTTTTATGAGGCTACAGTTACCCTGATACTGAAACCACAGAAAAACTCAACCCAGAAAAAGAATTACAAACCAATCTCCCTCATGAACATTGATGCAAAAATATTCAATAGTATACTGGAAACCCGAATCAAAGAACACATGAAAAAAATCATCCACCATGATCAAGTCAGCTTCATCTCAGATATGCAGAGATGGTTCAACATACAAATATCTATCAATGTAATCCACCATATAAATAAACTGAAAGAAAAAAACATATGATCACCCCATTAGACGCTGAAAAAGCATTCAACAAATTCCAACACCCCTTCATGATGAAGGTCTTGGAGAGATCAGGGATACAAGGAACATATTTAAACATAATAAAATCAATATACAGCAAGCTGACAGCTAAAATCAAATTAAATGGAAAGGAACTCAAAGCGACTTCACTAAAGTCAAGAACAAGATTCATATTTATTCAACATAATTCTTGAAGTTCTAGCTATAGCAATAACACAACAAATTGAGATCAAGGAGATACAAATTGGAAAAGAAGTCAAACTTTCACTATTTGCAGATGATATTATAGTACATATAAGTTATCCCCAAAAAATATACCAGGGAACTCCTACAGCTGATAAATACGTTCAGTAATGTGGTAGGATACAAGATCAACTCAAAAAAATCAGTAGCCCTCCCATATACAAATGATAAAAAAGCTGAGAAAGAAATCAGAGAAACAGCACCATTTACAATAGCCATAAATACCATAAAATATCTTGGCGTAACACTAACCAAAGAAGTGAAAGGCGTGTTCAACAAGAACTTTAAGTCTTTGAAAAAAAATTGAAGAAGATACCAGAAAAAAAGACTTCCCATGCTCTTGGATAGATAGAATCAACATAATAAAAAGGCAATCCTACCAAAAGCAATATAAATAGATTCAATGTAATCCCCATCAAAATCCCAACACAATTCTTAAAATACCTTGAAAAAACAATACTCAACTTCATATGGAAAAGCAAAAAACCGAGAATAGCCAAAACTACACTGTATAATAAAGGAACTTCCGGAGGCATCACCATCCTTGACAACAAACTGTATTACAGAGCTACAGTAATGAAAACAGCCTGGTATTGGCATCAAAACAGACAGGTTGACCAGTAGAATCAAATAAAAGACCCAGATTATTAATGCATATGCCTATGAACACCTGATTTTTAAAAAAGAAGCTAAAATTATGCAATGGTAAAAAGGAAGCAACTTCAACAAATGGTGCTGGCATAACTGAATGTCAACATGTAAAAGAATGAAAATAGATCCATATTTATCCCCATGTACAAAACTCAAATCTAAATGGATTTAAAACCTCAATATAAGTCTGACCACAAAGAATCTGATAGAAGAGAAAGTGGGAAGTAGCCTTCAATGGATGGGCACAGGAAACCACTTCCTAAATATAACACCAATAGCACAGGCACTGAGAACACCAATAAATAAATGGGACCTCTGGAAACTAAGAAGCTTCTTTAAAGCAAAGGACACAGTCAATAAGACAAAAGGCAGCCTACTGATGGGAAAAGATCTTCACCAACTCTACATCAGACAAAGGACTATCTCCAAAATATATAAAGAACTCAAGAAATTAGACATCAAAATACCAAATAATTCAATTAAAAAAAAAATGGGGTACAGATCTAAATAGAAAATTCTCAACAGAAGAATCTCAAATGGCCAAAAGACACTTAAGGCAGTTTCTTTCCTCAGCCATCAGGGAAATGCAAATCAAAATGACTCTGAGATACCATGTTATACCTGTCAGTACAGCTAAGATCAAAAAACACCAAAGATAGTTTATGCTGGTGAGAATGTAGAGTAAGGGGAATATTCCTTCATTGCTGGTGGGAATGCAAACTTGTACAGCCACTCTGGAAATCAGTATGGTGCTTTCTCAAAAAATTGGGAATCACCCGATCTCAGGACCCAGCATTGCCACTCTTGGACATATACTCAAAGGATGCTCAATCATATTACAAGGACATTTGTTCAACTATGTTCATAGAAGTATTATTTGTAATAGCTAGAACCTGGAAACAACCTAGATGCCCCTCAACAGAAGAATGGATAAACAAATGTGGTACATTTACACAATGGAGTACTACTCAGCAATAAAAACAATGACATCTTGAAATCTGCTTGCAAATGGATGCAACTAAAAAAATCATCAGAGTGAGGTAACTCAGAGCATGGTATGTACTCAACTAATAAGTGGATACTAGATTAAGCATACTACTAGCTAGCTTTTATATCTTAAATTAGCCCATTTCTTTTCATCTGTGTATGGCCACGAGGTCGTGGCTTACTGGGCAAAGTTCAGTGTCTGTCTCCTCCAGGGGCTACATGGCGTCCCATTGACTCCACCTACTTCCTCTCCCAGCATTCAGTTTAGTTTTCCCACCTAGTGCTGTTCTACCCTGATATAGGCCCAAGCAGCTTCTTTATTCACTAACCAATAAAAGTGGCACATATATAGAAGGACATCTTACATCAAAGAAAAAAAAGATTATATCTTATCTTTGAAACCCTATATGCTTTATAACAGCTAAATTAATGAGGTGTATCAATCAAATCTTCTTAGAAAAAAATTACAGATACCTCCTTATTTTGAGGACTTTCTGAGACAGAAGGCAGAGAGTCTGCTGCATTTCCAGGACATACAGCCATCTGGTTCACTGCATCCTCATTTCTAAAAGAATGCAATAATTTATCAGTCCATTATATCATGATATTATTCCATCCTCTATCTTGAAGAGTCATAAAGATTAATGATTATTGGGAACAAAGTCTCTCTAAAACCGAAATTATATTATATACATATAGTGTGTTTATGTATGCATGCATGTATATATATGTATGTTTTCTTTTCACTGAAGATAATTCAGAGGTGAAATGCTAACCAAGCATTTTGTAAAGCAAACAGAGAAGATGCTCACCTGATAAAAATTATTTTTACTTTAGATGGAGCACACTTAATGATCGATGAAGCATTCTGATGACTTCTGCCAAACAATATTTGGCCATTGATCTATGAGGAATAAGTATCATTAATTCAACCTAAAGGTCTTCATTTCTTTAGTTTTTATCTCTTGTCTAGCTATTAAAAAGGAAGTTGCTCTCTTTATCGTATTATATCCATTTTTCCTATCCAGAACACAAACAAAAATTTGGATGATGAAAATACAGGCTCTCACATACAAAGCTGTCATTAAGGTGATATATATGAACTCTGATAGCTCTGGGCAGTTTGTGAAAACACCATGTTGACCAAATAGGGAGAGAAGACAATTTCCTGACAGACAAGCGCTCTGTCGCCTTCAAAGACCAACTGGGTAAGCTCACTGCAACATCTATCACTTGGTCTTAAGAAGCACGTCCTGGGAAAAGGGTATTTAAATTCCTGCCAAGGGGGCTCAGGGCACAGCAGCAGACTGTAAGCAGCACAGCACTCTACAGAAAGGAATCTGCCAGCCCAGGTGTCCAGTCCTTGAGCCACTGCGACCAGAGCTGGTCCAGACAGCAGAGAGATACAAACACATGGAAGAGCACAAGGCAGTGTAAAGTCATGCTGATCCTGCGTCAGGATGCAAGGAAAAAGCAAAGTCTGAACACTATAAAGTGTGGTCTGTAGAGCTATTTTGTCTGGCAGGCATAGTTACTGCATGCATTAGCCTTGACTGACCTCATTGCACCTCGCCCCCAATACTTATTTCATTAGGGATTCAACATCCAGAAGGTCCAGTGGGTGAACATCATTACTGTGGAATGCTTGGTCATTTGGCATTTCAAAAACTCGTAGTAAAAATAAGGCACACACACAAATGTTTTTGAAGTGTGATTTTTATTGCTATCTTGGGGCAAAAACTGTTTCTGGTATTGCACAGTCATGACCTTTAATCTGAGTTAATGGGACACAAACTGTGTTGGAGAGATTTGGTGTGGAGCCAAATTTGCTGCACTGCAGCAGTTTTATTGGGCAATGGATGGTTTTGTTAGTCACTGCACAATGTCTGGGTGACTTTCTGGAAACAGATGTTGCCAAGAGGAAATTTGAAACTGTCTACCAGCACCTACCTCTAGAAGCTCATCAGCAATCTGTAGTCGGCCATCTCTTCCTGCTGCTCCCGTGGGATCAATCCCCACTATAAACACACTCATTCTGGTTCGGTCTTTGTTCCCAGCAAGACTTAGACCCAAACCGCTATGACCTTTCTCCAGCTCAATCATGTGGAGCTGGCCTGTTAGAGTTCCATAACGCTCTTGGATATTTTCTACACGTAACAATAAATGCATTTACAGTTAATTCACAGCCAAATGCTTTACTATAAAACTTACTTTGATTTATCTTACAAGACATTATTTGCTTCAAAATGATTTCTTGGCATTTAAAAATTAGATGCGCTGCTTGGACATCAGGTTTGTTTTCTCAGAATAACCAATCTGAGAGACTTCGTTGCACTGAGGGTACGTACAATATAACGTGAGACTAACCAGTTCACCTTGGGGGCATATTAACCAGTTCTCCGTGCTGGTACTGGCTCCAAGAGAAGTGATTCAAATTTATAAACTCTCAGAAGACGATGATTAAACCAGAAAAACCAACTGATCACTTGGGGAGGAGAACAGGGCTAAAGTACCTAGAATACTTTTGTTTGCTGGGCAGTGGAAACTTCTCCAACAGAGAAAATCTGTACCGTGTGTCACATCATTCTGGGCAACTACTCAGAAGGAAGGAAGTGGGCTTCCCTGGTGTACAGAGCCATCAGGCCAGGACAAGTCTCAGTTTTAAGTAATCTGCCCTGACTACTCACTAGTTCGTCTACCAAAAACCCATGCAGTATCACCTGATTTGCCTAGCCCTGTTGCCCATGTCATCTTAGGAACCTGGCCTTGATGAGCAAGTCAATCATCTCACATGAATAATCCTAAGTTCTTATTTTAAGCCATTATGTTTCGTAGTAGCCTGATTTCAGAAACACACAACCACCTATAAGATTGGGTAACTTTGACTAGGTAATCATATTTGATCAGTCATCTCTTAGAAAACTACTACAAGGCTAACGACTTGCACTTATGTTGATACTTTCCCACAGCAGTTAAATAAACATCTCTGGAACCCTTTCACAATTAGCCAGAGTAACTTTCATGTTCTGGGCACTGTAGACTTTTTAGAAACCATGTTCAGTTTCTGGCACCCTTAGAGTGTTCCCATCTACCTGTAACTCCAGTTCCTGAGAACCTGGACCCTCCTAAAATTACCCAGGGCTCCAGGCGTATATGTGGTACATACAAATGCATTCAATCAAACAAATAAATAGAAAACAATTTTTAAAATGAAACTTTTGAGCTTGATGACACATTCACGACTTGTGGCTCATTTGTTTACACGGGCACTGTGTCAGCATTTCTCAATACTACCTAACGTAGTATGAATAGCCTGAGAGTCCTGCATTCAAAACTTGAGACCACTTCTCAGATGCTCAAAGAGTTGATCTTAATACTTATATTGTCACCATTCTAGTACTCAAAACACCAGAAGCTCATGGCATAATGCTAATGACAATCAGATGGAGGAATCTAAGGCCTGTGAAGGGCAGTGGCTGTTCAACAGAGTCAATCTAGTACTGGGTTCCGAGAGATCCTCTTGACAGCTGTAATTCTCATCTGAGAAGCAAGAAAGCTTTATGAGAAATGTGCATTTAATGTAAAGGAGGAACGTGATATCATGCCTCAGGAATGCATGTTGTATTCAAGGTAAATAAACAGTAGTTTCCCTACATACGACTGCAGTATATATCACCAAAGCTGGGATATTTGTTCATACAAAACCAAACAAAAGCTATTTTAAAACTTCATATAATTAAGAGCATCACAAAGAGACCACTTACTCCAGCTGTAACCAAACTCATCCTCTTTGTCTACATCTTCTGAGACTGTGAGTGCAGATGACTGCGCACGATCACTACCCATGTCTGGGAATACTGAAGGGGAGGAGGGAGGGACATCACACAATGAAGGCTTCTCGGACTCTGATTCTGACTGGTTGGCTGCCTGTGGGAACAAGAAGAATTCAGTGGGCATGTGCAATCTCATGGAAACGTAAAGAAAAACAAGTAAGAATATAATTCAAGGCCAGTTCTAAAATGTTCTCCAAAGGAGAGAAAGCTTACTTGTGCATGTAAGAAAGGTTAGACAGGATTCAGGTATCAGAACACAATTCATTAAATTGTTATTTGCTAATACAAACAATGAACAATTCGATTCGAAGACTCAAATGACCTAAGACAGAAAATTGTTCAAATTTACCTGTTGGGCGGGAGTGAGGATGTGTAAAATCTTATGGGTCATTGAACTTTGACAAGAAATAAATAAATCAATAGAAAGCAAATTAACAAAGAACATATCTCTGAAAACTTGTAAGAGCCACTGAGATGGCGTAGTGAGTAAAGGCCCTTGGGCACTGATCAAAGCCCGAGTTCAATCCTTGAGCTCACACAGTAAAGGGAAAGAACTGATTGCCACAAGCTGACTTACGACCTCCATATCCATAACGTGCTCTTCCATGTGCATTCCTACATACCCTATCCACAAAATAAATAAATGTAATAATAACAGCATCAAATCTTGTCAGTAAGACTATACAAAAGACTGCTTTTTTGTGTGTGGCTTTGGGAACTGGACCCAGGATCCTGCATATACTAGGCAAATATTCTACTGAATTACAGCTCCAGCCCCACATGAACAATTCTTTGTTGGTACTTGAATCCAAGAAATAGCACTACACAAGCAGGCTGTTCTCTCAGGATAGTCTTCTTGTTAACGAAGAGCACACACTCAGATCTGCTGGGTTTGGGTTTACCTCCAACTTTGTATCGCCACAGTAGATCACACGGGATCCTTCATACAAAACCAGATGTAACATGCCTGCTGTCACTTAGGAACACATGGGAATCAAATTCTTACGTGTTTATGTGGCAGCAGATTAGAATTTGAAAGGCCTCTAAACTCTTAAATTCTCAAATTTGTTTCATTAATTTGCAGAAGAACGAAGAACTAAGGTCAATGAAGGGAAAACCTTGTCTAAAATCAGTGCTGGACTTCTTTCTTTCTAGTTTTCTTCTGCCACATTTATTTATTTAGCTGGATCGTGTGGGTAAGTGGGGAGTGCACATGCGTCAGGGTAACTGTGGAGTATAGAGAAAAACTTGCTGGAGCTGGTTTTCCAACCATGTGATTTCCACGAACTGAAATCAGGCCAATTGGTCTTGAGGGCAAGCACCCTCAGCTGCTAAGCCACCTCGCTAGCCATTTTTTCTGCTTAGTTCTTACAACACTACTTTTAGTTAAAAACAAAAAAACAAAACAAAACAACAACAACAAAAACTTTGCTGTCTTCTCCAGTTTTCACAGTAAGACAGTATCTTTGTCTCAAGATCAGGGACATGAGAAATCGGGAACGATTAGCTGAAATATATCAACACTAGCACTTCACATACTAAATATGATCTTTTATAGTTAACCAGAATGCATAGGGCTGGCTGACAGATTCAGGGGCAACTGATTCTTAGGCACAGAATTTGCTGTACTAACAATGTTCAGTTTACACAAATAAAGAGTTACATTCCGATGAGATCTCTGCTGTCTTCCAGAATGCTGTGCTGTAAATCTCTCAAATGATGTACAAATAAATATGGACAAGTGCACCAGAAACTTCACTTGATCCAGTCAAAGTTCAGACATCACACTAGAGAAGACAAGATATCTACTCATGAAGCTTTCTGGTTAAAAAGAGAATTACTTGTATCATTAAAACATGAGTTGATTCATATCGATGGATGTATATTTTATAGTTCTTTCTATCTTTTTTCTTATTTTACTTCATAGTGAAGAAAAAATCTGCTAATCTCAAAACATCTCCAGGATTACAGGCACAACACTTTCATACTGTGCCTACACAACAAAATTGTACCCCAGTCTAATGGACTAATCATAGAAGGAATAGTTGTCTTCTTCCTGGAAGAGCAATTAAGTCTTCTATATACCTATATCAAAATAATGTTTGTTATTGACAAAATAATGACTTGCTACAGGCACTTCTTGAAACCTGTTAACAAAAAACTATATTTTACAAAGGTCATATAGTGGCAAAAATACAAATGCAATGGCAAACACCCAAAGTTCATGTGCACGCGTCAAGGAAAATGAACATGCATGTCACACAAAAACACATGCACTTTAAAAATGTCCCATGTGGTCAGAGAGGGAAGGGAGTCTGACGGAGTGGGGGGGGGGGGGGGTTGTGGATGCAAGCTGGGTGGGATAGAAAGAGAGAGGAAGTATCGGGCAGAGTAGCCCCTGAGGATGACCAGGAAGTGTAGGAGGGGTGTCTGTATACCTGGTGAACCTAAAGAAGCTAAAGAAGAAGGTGAACCCAAGAAAAAACATATAGTTATCCTCTTGCCTAAGGGAAGTAGATAAAATTGCCGGGGACAAAATTGGAATCTTGGGGGTGGGGTGGGTTGGGGATAAGGGGGGACAGGGAGAGAAAAGTAAGAAGGGGAGGATTGGGGGAACTTGGGGAAACAGGAAGATTGGGATAAAGGAAGGTTGGATAGGGGAGCAGGGAAGCACATATCTTAGTTAAAAGAGCCACCTTAGTGTTGGCAAGAGACTTGAACCTTGAGTGGCTCCCAGGAGCCCAAGGCGATGTCCCCAGTTAATCCCTTGGGAAGCTGAGGATAGGGAACCTGAACTGACCCTATCCTATAGCAATACTGACGAATATCTTTCATATCACCATAGAACCTTCATCTGGTGATGGATGGAGATAGAGACAGAGACCCACACTGGAGCACTGGACTTAGCTCCCAAGGTCCCAATGAGAAGCAGATGGAGGGAGAACACGAGCAAGGATGTCAGGACCACGGGGGGTGCACCCACCCACTGAGACAGTGGGGCTGATCTATTGGGAGCTCACCAAAGCCAGCTGGACTGTGACTGAAACAGCATGGGATAAAACCGGACTCTCTGATCATGGCGAACAATGAGGACTGATGAGAAGCCAAGGTCAATGGCAAGGGGTTTTGATCCTACTTCATGTTCTGGCTTGATGGGAGCCTAGCCAGTTTGGATGTTCACCTTCCTAGACATGGACGGAGGGGGGAGGACCTTGGACTTTCCACAGGGCAGGGAACCATGACTGCTCTTTGGATAGGAGAGGGAGGGGGAGAGGAGTGGGGGGAGGGGGAGAAGAGAGGGGGAGGGGGAGAAGAGTGGGGGGAGGGGGAGGGAAATGGGAGGCTGGGAGGAGGCGGATACTTTTTTTTTTTCTTATTCTCAATAAAATAAAAAAAGGATATAAAAAAAATAAATAAAAATGTCCCATGGAGATAAACCTTAAATGGTGAGGGAGCAAAAGGGTCCATTGGGGACCAATGGGAAAGGACAGTACGTGACTGCAGTAACTCCTAGGGTCATAGAAAACATCACTTCAGGTATGGCATTTTCTCTTACCCATGACACAGTAACATGAAAATCCAATGAATATTCATAGTAGTTTCTAAAAGAAAATTTTGATAGCTTTCTCCTTTTCTATTACCGAATTATTCTATAAAAGCTATTTTATAAATTTTTGTTTCAAAATTGCTTTTGTGATTTCATGAGAATATGAGACTACCCAAAGTATGACTGACAAACTCGCAAACGTTTACACTTCTTGATCTGGCATTCACATGGACTTACTTTATGAATATTCAAGGGCGTTTTCATGTGCGCAGAGACACACAATTATTTGCAGACCTTTTAAGATCATCTTATACAAGTCTGAAGATGTTTTAAGACAATGCAAGGTTTTAAGGAAAGTATATATAAAAAGTAGTTTATACAAATGGCAACAAAAATTTAAACATTAAAAAATCAAATCACAGTATAATGCAGAAAAAAACACTAGACTCCCTTTTTAAATTTCAAGTTAAAAAAATTAATATTCTCTGGAAGGACAAAGTGCTTGAAAAGGACCTGGATGCCCACTAAGAGTACACATTGGTTTCTGTCTTTCTGACTAAGTGTAGTAAATACTGAACTGGAACACAGGCACAGTAGCAACAACAAAACATTTGCAAAGGCAACGACAAGACAATGGACGTTATCCAACCTTGTCAGTGGAGAGCTGGAGAGAGTCAGCAAATGGGTTAGTGCTGCTGAAGCTGTACTTAGGGTAAAGGCTGTGCGGCAAGGGAGGCAAAGAGGATTTCTAAAAGGAAACAGAAGATGCACTGAAGGCACAAGAAATGAATTTAAAACAACCCAACCTCAAGATCAAAGTCATTCCTGGTTTAGAGAGCTGCCTATGAGAAACCAAAGTCTTCCTGAGTAGTCACAGCGTGCTCCTCTTAAACAGTTACTAACGGTTTGCTCCTAATGGCTCAAGTCTACACCCGAGTCTAGTCTCTTCATAAACGAAACCTGACTGTCAAATTTCTTTGATTTCCTCTGAAGGTTTTACCTCTGCGGAGCGAATGCGAGTGCTCTGCCCCTGTTCCACACTAACTTCTGGGCCCTGAGTATCAACACTCCTGCTAAGAAGCTGGAACATGGTTTCCATTTACTTTTTCTATCATCGTTTAGAACACACAGTAAGCACTTACCTGCCAGCCCGTTAGTAACCTTCATTTCTTTACATTGTTCCCCATTAAGAAAACTGTGCTCTGAGCCAGGAGATGCTGATTTAGAACAACTACACCTTTAAACTTTAAAAGGTGAAAAATAAAAATGAACCACTATATAGTGTGTTCTACATTTTATGGAGTTTGACAAAGATTCATATTTAAAAAAGGAAAAAAATTCTTAAAACATCTCCTACATTACTGAAGATTTTACAGCTTTGGATAATAGTTAAAGCCTGTGTTTAGAGTGTTTCTCCTAGATTTTGTGACTTGCCTGTAGTAATCCCCTCGCCAGGACTGTTAAAGCTGAATATACGTATTGAAGGCAGGAAGTCAGCCAAATAGAATTTAGCGTGTTCATATTTAAAAAGAAAAAAAGTAATTTCCTTAGCACAATAAATTCTTCCTTTCTCACTCGCTATCTTTTCCTTCCATTGACTGTATCTTTCAAAGAAAATTGCAGACATTTAAAATTAATGCTGGCTCCAATTAAATGTTTGCGTTAGTTCTCTCTGAAAGAGCCCCGTTGCCGGGCGTGGAGTGGAGGGACTGGTCACATGATTCTACCACGCACGGGCGAGAATGCTAGAGACACTGTCCGCCAGTGCCAGCATCAACGCTTATGCCACACTGCCCTTCCAATCTGTGCTTCCTGCAATGTGTTCCCCAGGAGGCAAGGCAGGAAAAGATATGGGGACAATGACATTTCTGTTCCTCTCAACTTCCTCCCTGCTTTTCAGTTTAAAATGTCAACTCCTGCTTTACTCAAGAGGGGATTACAAGTGCCAAGAAACATGACCACTTAGTAAGAAGGAAGAAATGACTGGGCAGTGGAAACCACTGGAGGCCTGCTGGTGTCGGGAGATGATTTCTGGTCACCAGGCACGGCAGATCCAGCGCCTCTGTGTCCTTTGTAACTGAGTGGGACAACAAAATCAGAGCCATGAGAGTAAGAGATGGAATCCCGAAAGGCCTCTAGTTTCATTCCCTTTCAAACATCACAAGATTTCAGTTTGGCACCGTCAGCATAATATGAGGTCAGAGGAGGAGCAAATACAGGGAATGGTGGGTCCCTTCTATCAATAGGGAAATAGTTACAGAACGGACAGTCTGTTTAAAAAAAAAAAAAAACAAGGATGACCTGGATGTTCTTAGGAATGAAAGAAGAAACACTGTAATCGAGAGGACACTAAAACATCCCCTGGCCCCATGAAGGGCCCACGCAGCAGTCAGAATGGGCACCGCCCCACTTGATTTGACACACTGACAGGGTTATATGGGACAGGCTGTGAGTTCTCATCCCTGAATAGTCAAAGTACAGACTGACAGAAAGACTGCCTCTCCCGTGTAAGATTTCCCAGAAGCTTTATCTTCTGCTCACAAAGCAAACTTCGTCCCACGGGACGCTTCGGTAAGAGCATTTGTGGTGCTTTTCCTTCAGCTAACCAGAGGCCTGATTACTTCCATTTGGAAGTAAATCACCAGTAACAAAGAATATCTCATTTTAAATGCAAAATTAATTCTAGTTTTCCAAAGCAAAATGTGTCTAACTTGACTAAACATGTCATTTCTAAGCAAGATTTATCCTGGAATAATTGCTATAAAATTAGGTGTCATTATGCCTCAAATAAAAAAAAATAGGAATATTTTCCAGGTGTATGAGACAATATCTTTCCAGCTCATTAGAAGATGTGATTGGCATTGAAAGAAATGTTTGTAGTTTAAGTGTTCAAAGTAATATTAAGAATCACTATTCAGCAGTTTATAATATTATCCTAAATGATATGAGTTAGAAATTAAAATAAAACAAAAAAGGGAATAAACCCTCCCACACAAAAATGGCTGTAACTCAACTTAAACAGCCATTTACAATATTACCACGCTGTGTCTATGTTTAACACAACAAACGTTAACAAATGTATGAAGATTTGTAGTTATTTAAACAAACTGAATAGCATTTGCAAAGAATGCAGCAGGAGGCAGCCCTATCATTTGGCAGATTTTCTATCTGAATGGATAATTATTACCTAACAATAAACAACTGAATGGTTAAAAACTGCAGATGTGAAGAGAACTGCTAATATTAAGAAGCACTCTATCCACTGCACACAGTGAACCCCAAACCAGAGCCACACCTGTCTTGACAACAAGGAGATGGGCCAGTACCATGAGCCTGGGTTCGGTATTCGGGAACTCAGAAGGCTCATCTCACATGGCTCTCTCACAGGGAGCCCGCTGCCCTGCTTCCACCAGCCCAACATTAACATCTTAAACTCTTAATTTTTCAGTAATTCAATGTATGTTGCGCATAACACCATATCTTAAGTTTCATATGATGCCTTCTGCTGCCCTCACACGTTCAAACACTTTTCTTTCTAAACTAACCAACCCTAGATGTACCGGCTGGCAGAGGTCCGCAGAATGGGTGCACAAGCCTCTATACACAAAAGCAGCATCTCCCGGAGCTGCAGGAGCTCGAGGATCCTTGGGAAGTTAGTATTAAGAGAGCTCCACTCTGAGGGAGCACTGATGTCTGAATAACGTTCCTGGTGTATGTTAATAACTGCTGCATATGAAGAGACTTCAGTGAGGCCTAGTGGAGGAATCAAAAACAACATCAAGCTATCAGTGGGATGTTCACCATCAGTCCCACTAGGGCATACCAAATGTGCTAAGCTGCAGCTTGTATCCTTTCTATCAATGACCAGTGATACACTTGTATATTCTTAAATTTTATTTTCATTCAGGGTCTGGCTAGTAGCATCAAATTTGCAGTCCACCTGACTTGGCCTCTGGACAGCCAGGACTGCAGAAACACAACACCATGGTTGATCCTAAAATAAATTATTTAAACTAATTTAACAATGGTGGCTGAGGGTGAAATGGGCTAGTAGGTTTCTGTCGCCGAGGATCTGAGAAATAATAATTATGAAATAATTATAAAGAGAATGCCCTCTGAGAATTTTGTGTTCAGTGGAATACACAGATATAGTGAGGTTCTGATGTTGTGATTGCATAGGTAGGAGATTCATAAAAATAAATTTAGGGAAAATAATGAAGTCTGTATAGCTTCTAAGAGACTCAATTCAAACTGACTAGTGTTTAACCTACATATCACATTCTATTCCTGTCAGTAATTTGTTTATTTTTTTAAAATCAGAATGAATACTAGAAAGATATCAATTTGACATGGTGATAACTTAATTCTGCTTTATGTATTTTAAAGTCTTCATACATACAGGAGAAGAGATTTGCAGGGTAGCTCAATGTTTCGATACAGCAAAGGGAACCTTTTACAAAACACCTGAGATTTCAAAAAACTGGCAGGTGCACATGCAAACAACTTGGTCCCTGCTAAGTTAGACTCCAAGTTGAGCACTGTTTCAGTATGCCTACCTTGCCCTTTGTGTTCGCTTACCCTTGGTCTGTTTATAATGCTCTGTACCATAAACACTACAGGGTTGCCTGCTTTCCGTATGGCTTCCACAGCTTGTTCATGGCTTGCATCTCTGAGGTCCATTCCATCCACCTGCAAATGGAAGGCCTCAGCTTAACATTTCAAGAAGCTAGAAGAACAGAAGAGTGATTTGGATAAGGAGTTCTAAGGCTCCTTTAGCTCCTGGAAGATTTGTTTCAGTACCAAAAACAAAAGAAGCTGTAAGACTACACACTTCTCATCCCTTCGTGGATTTGTGGCACCTTGTTGGGAATCAGTTCTTCCAAAGCCAACTGGAGTTATAAGCAGTAGGAATGATGGCTCTGCTTCTGCATTCCTCATACCACTAGCTGCTCTTTTATGTTTCTGAGTCAGTTTATGGGTCAGCATCATTAAAGAAACAGTTTAGAGAGATGCATTCAGGGTTCCTTTCATCAAAGCCTGTGCTATGCTGTTAATTCTTCATAAAGTTATTTACTTAGGACATGGAAGGTGTGGGAAGAGTGATTCTTCATGGAATTCTCCTAGAGAAATTTAAAGAGTAAACAGTAATATTCAGAAACGTGAGACTACTGCAAGGTTAGTTTTGCAAAAGAATCTGCAGTAGACGTGACAGAAGTTAGAAGCCAAAAAATTGTGTTTGTTTGTTAGTGTCTTATATAAATAGTCTGGACAACAAACATCATTTTGTAATGTTTTGTGGGTGATGATCAGCTCAGCTTATGCACTAGATGGTCAGGAAGAACAAATAGAAAGGGACAAATGCCACTCCTGACAGATAACTGTAGATGTCATTTCCAAAGACCAAGTCAAGCTCAAAAAGGACACAGTTCTGTGGATGAGAACAAATCATTATGTACTGACATGGAACTATACACACTCAGTTAAAATTCTCTCTCATACCATAGTGATATGACAATATTTTTTAATTCATACTAAAATGACCTTTGACATTTCTATCAAGACAATATTGATGCCTACTGTATGTCACCTAAACACTGTCACTCAAGTCCAAAGCAACCACATTAGTACAGGGCTGTTTTAGGATCCCAGGACTACAAGGGACTACAAGGCTTCCTATTTCCTGGAGAAACCCTGCACGTGATGTACTGAAGAAGTCACCTGTAACCTAAACACAGAAATTTTACAACACACACACACACACACACACACACACACACACACACAAACACACACACACATTTTTTTTTTCAACTAGAAAAGGATGGTTTAAAATAGTTTATTCTTGACTAACTATAATTGATATTTATCTTAAAGGGCATTTGGGGGAGCAAACTATGGCCAATCATGTCTAAAGATCTTTGTACATAATTTTTTTTGTTTTTCTTTTTAGGCAAAAAGTATTTACTAGCTAAACTACATAAAATAAGCCTCCTAGTAACAATTTAAAATTAAAACTTTTACACAGAGTTCTAACTCAGGAAAGAACTCCATTAAAGAGGCTAGTATATCATTTAATGAGAGTAGGCCAGTCTGTCATGTCATTTGTCCTTACAGATAGTCACAGGCACCAGATGCCTATTTCCTCTCAAACTTCAAATTCTCATTTCCATGGGCTCAGAGAATGAATGGATAGATGAATGAATTTGCTAGCCAATATTAGAACATTTTCTTTTCTCATCACAGTTTTGGGGGCTGACACCCAGGGCCTTGCATGTACATGCAGTGGCCACCCTCGCACTGAGCTAAATGCCTAGCCAAAGTGAAATACAATATACAATGCAATAATCAACCTTCTGAACCAGGAAGGTATTTGAATGTGTAACTTTTACAGACTGAGAAAATGAGACAATCACTTGTATAAGGAAACACAATATCCATCACAGTCATAAACATCTTTACTTCTCAGTTACTCCTTCCTTTTACTCTGTAAACCAGAAAAATTGGATCAGATATCCACTTCTCAACATTTAAATTTAACTGTGCCTAATCTGATTGAATAGTTTACTATACTGCTCTGAGGTACTTTGGTTACTTCTCTCCTTCCTTCTGGCCAGCAGGCACAATGCCGTGTCTACTGCGGACTCTAGCTCCTGGCCCAGCTCTGGGAACATAGTAGCTGTTCTTCTAATACACATCAGTAAATGTGTGTGTAGCTGGACTGCACATAAGAACTCTGGACAAGGCATTAGATATTAATTCGGGGAGACATGATTTGATATATGATATGTGTTTCTCTCTTACACATAGCAAAGTGGTTGCCATGCACATGCATACACAGGGCCCTCTGTGGTGAAGCGGCATGGTACTGAGGAGGAGGCTCCTAGCTCTGTTGAAACATTCATTTAAAAATCATAAAGTTCTCAGCAATGACAATTTTAGGAGAAAAGGCTCACTTAAAACCTCACTCAACCAAGTTTATATACAAAGAAATGACTTTAATAAATTATTCCTTGCAATAACATCTTACTGGAAAACTTAACTATGAGATGTGTTTTCCTTGTGTATACATGATATTAAACATTTTAATTTTCCCCTTAGAAAATTTCTTTTAAAATTTACATATCTTAGGACCAATGCTTTTAAAATTATCTGCGTTTCATGTACTATACAGTTTGCCATCACAAACACACAAAGGGACATATGAAAAGAAGGAGATGCCTAGTATTACAGACACCTGACGCTAGCACAAAAGCAAGGATGACAACTCTTCGGTAAGAAAGTGAGAGAGGGAGGATGTTTTGAACAGAAGGCTCACTGGACGTTACCTCAATTATCCTGTCTCCAGGCTTCAAGGTTCCATTTTTGCCAGCTGGACTATCTTCAAGAACATGTTTGATGAAAATACCCCTCATCACTTCCCCATTGCTCAGGCGGCTCCCCATCCCTCGGCCACCAACAATGCTGATGCCCAAGGACTTGCTAGGTTCTCTCCAAAGTTCCACCCTATAAAATAAAACAACAAAATTATAAACTCCCAGAGAAAAACACAAAGGAAAAGCTTCCTGAACTTTAGAATATCCTGTAGATGACATAGCTATTGCTATGATAAAATGCTATGACATGACCAAAAGTAAGCTGAGAAGAAAGGGTTTTATTTCAGCTAACAGTTCCATATCATTCTTCATCATCATTAAAAGAAGTCAGGACAGGCACTCAAACAGAGCGGGAAACTGGAGCTCTTGCATTGCTGGTAGGGATGTGATGAAGTACAGCCACAATGGAAAATTAACAAAAATTACCATATGGTAATACAACCAAAAGGAGATTAATCAGATAGTTTAAATACCTCCATCAGCAAAGAAACATCCACCACAGTTAAGAGGTAGATGCAATACTAATGTTTATCAGAAATGAACAAATAAAGGCTGACAAGGGGGCTCGGTGCATCAAAATGCTATCTGCATAATCCTGACATACCTAAATTTGATCCCTGGAGCCCATAGGCAAACACGTTAGCTTGCATCTGTAATCCCAGTACTCCTGTAAGAAGATGGGAGGCACAGACAGGAGGGCTACCCAGAAGCTCACAGGCAGCGAGCCTGGTGTACACCAGGAAGCAAAAACTGGAGTGACCTTGCCTCAAATTATTGGTAGGAGATAAACCAACTTCCACCAATTGTTTTCTGACCTCCACATGCACCCACACACATACCACACATAGAATAGTAGATCACTTTGAAATTTAAAAATGAATAAGCAAAGAGATACATATTTTATTGGAATTTTACTCTGTATTAAAAAGAAAGAACATGCTAAAATACGTTTGACATACACAAACTCTGGGTGTACTATGCTATATAAAATTGACCAGCTAAATGAAGTAATGACAAAGGCCTATCATTGCTCTCAAAAGACGTCCAGAGCAAACATATTCAGGGACAGGGAACTGAACGGAGCTTGCTAGCTGGGAAATGGATATGGAGGTATTGTTCGATGGATACAGTCTTAGTTTTATAAGATGAAGTCTTCTGTAGACAATGGTACTAAATTTATATAGTGAAGGTTCTTAAAGCCTCGGAACCACATACTTAGAAATGGAATAATAAATATGTCTAATCACAATAGAACCCTAGTCATAAAATATTAATGTAGATACTTTCCAAGTCACGTGTTTTGTTAATATTAATATTGGACTCATATTCTAGGCTAAAGTGCATGCCAGTGAAGAAGTGCCACTTTGCAGGAACATTAATAATACAGACATTACATGATCAGGAGACTCAGCTACCACAGAACAGATGGCAGCTTCTGGGTTTAGCAGCCAAATCCAGGGAAAGAACACTTTTGCACACACTAATCAGAAGCTTGCCTCTGTGGGAGTCTTTCTTGCCAGAGCAGACCTGGTCATTAACAGTCAGGGCATGAAGGACAGCCGCTGAAAATATTCTCCATGAAATGATCCTTCTAGCACCTCCGGAGATTCCCTGAACGAAGTCGCACTTTCCGTTCCAGGAAGAACAGTGGCTCCTTACTGTTCTGCAAGTTGACTTCATATGCTACTACCCTGCAGCCCTAGCACTGTATCTATTGTCCCTCCCTGTCCACACAATAAACACAGAACTCACACAGAATAACGGTCAATATCTAAAGAGTTAAGGATGGAGGCTGAGGATCTAACTGGAAAAAAGATTGTTTGGTGTTTGATATTGAGCACGAGAAAAGGAAAACGAGGTAAGGATGGATCTACAGGAACATCCTCTGGAAGGGAAGCAATGTGAGCGTGAGGAAGAAGTTCAGGGTGTGCATCTATTCCAGACTTCACAGAAGACAATGGTGCTGGACATTGAGGACATGAAGACAGCATGGCCCAGTGTGCCCTCAACACTGACATTTGGGGAGTTTCAATGAGAGGAAACTCTGCAAAGTGAACAAATTGGCAGAAAGAAAGTGCTAGCGTAGGGCAGCAGGTGTGCCAGATGAGATGCACAGTGCAAATATTTCCCCTTTGCTCAGGCAAATTTTTTATTAACTGAATATATATAATCCTAGAAAGCTGATCTGTTTAGTTGGAAGAAATTGGACCATGATCTTTGTGAATAAACAAGCTAAAATATTACTCAACACTTTCTCTCTAGTCTATAAAAATCATAGAACCAATATCCTTTTCTATTTTTATATTTTATTTTATAACATTATACATTATTGTAGCTGTTTTGTGCCTGTGTGTATATACACAAATCTACATGTGTCAGTATGAAGTATACACACAAGTATGTACAGAAGTGCATGGCTACCCCCATGCAGAGGGAAGAAGAGGGTCTTCAGCCCGTCTTAAATATTTCTTGAATTAACTTGAACAGTAAATGGTCAAACAAAGAAATTTAGTCAATGTCTGTATACACATTAGAAGCCAGGTAGGAATCTTGAGCTCTTAAGAAAACTTTAAAAAGGAGTGACAGGAAATGTCCCCTACAGCTGTTCATTGATAAATGTGAGTTGAAATGATTTTTTGAGTACTATAAGGAGTAAATTATATTAAGGCTTAGGGTGTCCCCATCCTACTCTTTAAGAGAGCTAAATTTGCTTCCACTTAGTCCTGCTAACAAGTCTAGAAGGTACATACTCTTTAGACCTCAAAAGGAAGAACCACAGATTCAGGATCTCTGGCAAAGAACACTAGGTACTCTAGAGAATTGACAGTTTAAACCACTATTGTGATAGATGGTCTATGAATCCTTAAAACAATGCAGACAAGAGTCAAGTGATCACACAAGCAGGAAGCTAGGCTGACTGGTCATTAGACACAGCATGGTGAATATCCCTGGGAAGAGGGACACCTGTCAAGAAACTCTGTGCAGAGCACGTTCTGGCTCTGGGACTAGACAGCTGGATTGTGTGAGCAGAGTCCCTGAATTCCGGCCCCGGTCTTCTGCTACTTAATCACATGGCACTAGGCAAACCTACTTAGTCTCTTTGTATTATTTATTTCAGTTGTGAAATGCGGCCAATGAAAATCTCCAGTAAGACAGTCTTCTGCAGAATTAATCCTTTAAAATATCATTGTAAAACAAAAGCCTTCGGTATATATCTCAAAATAAGTAACAAATAAATTGATGATGATAGTGGTGATCATGGTGATGGTGGTGGTGATTTCTACAGGGATGGCAGAAAGTATACTATTCTATCTGTACAAGTGAGCAAGTAAGTACACTCCTCCTCAAACATCAAGTGTGTAAAGACAAAGTTCCATCTATTGACAGAAAACTTTTAAAAATGCTATACATGCCATTTGGAGAATATACATATATTTAAATAGAAGTAGAAGTTGCTCTGATCACCATAAAAAGAAACAAGATAACCTCAAATAAACTTTTAAAATGCATATAAATCTATAGGCCAGTAATTCTCCTCCTGGATACATACATAATTTATTTTTATTTTTTTTAAATATTTATTTATTTATTTATTATGTATACAATATTCTGTCTGTATGCCTGAAGGCCAGAAGAGGGCGCCAGAGCTCTTTACAGATGGTTGTGAGCCACCATGTGGTTGCTGGGAATTGAACTCAAGACCTTTGGAAGAGCAGGCAATGCTCTTAACCACTGAGCCATCTCTCCAGCCCCATACATACATAATTTAAATAAGATTTTATACATTAGCAAAAACCCAATTTACTCATGCCTAATTTGTTTCTTTCTTTTTTTTTTTTTTTTTTTTTTGGTTTTTCGAGACAGGTTTTCTCTGTGGTTTTGGAGCCTGTCCTGAAACTAGTTTTTGTAAACCAAGCTGGCCTCGAACTCACAGAGATCCGCCTGCCTCTGCCTCCCAAGTGCTGGGATTAAAGGTGTGCGCCACCACCGCCCGGCCTCAAGCCTAATTTGTATCTTAATTTTTTAAAGTTATGATTGTGTGTGTATGGTATATATGCAGCAGCACGTGTGCCATGGTGTGCATGTGGAAGTCACAGGACAATTTTGTGGAGTTGGTTCACCTTGGTCCTCTTTGTAGGCTCTGGGGATTAAACTCAGGTGATTTGGGCAGCAAGCACCTTTACCACTGAGCCCTTCCATCAGGCCCATTTTACAATCCTTAATACTTAACTAACAAATATTGTCTAGTTCTCAAAACAAATCTGTTGATTTTGTGTTTCCAATACTAGGAAGAAGGCTCGTGCTTCCAGAAAGCTCTGGTTGTGCTGTCTCCATTCTCCGGGAGTAATTTAGTGCCTCTAAACACAGTGGTGGACAGACAGAAGCAAAGCCTCTTTGGAAGCCTTGTGCATTTTCTGTGTAAAATCACTACCACAGAAAGACTTCTTAGGCTGATTTGAAGGTAAAACTGAGAAGCAAAGCATGCAGACTTTCCAGTCCCGAGGATATGTGCTTCTCTTTCTATAACATCGTCCTGTTGTTGAGCTACTCACAACAGGTACACAGACTGGATCAGGAACTCCTGAGGACTGCCCACTGTTGTGCGGGGGCTGTTTAGATGCAGAACTTACCGATTCTTCCTCCAAATTTAAAAGAATCCATAACTTATCCAATTATACAAGTGAAAAGCTTTAGAAATCAAGAAATTTGTGCACAATACTCAAATACAGTTCATATTGCCTCCCACTCCTATCATCAGCTTTGAAAAGACACCGTCAAATTACTACTTAAGCATGAGAATATGTCTCTATTAGTGTTTGAGACAAAGAAGCAGCCATGAAGGATCTGGCCAACTAGCATCCAGTGAGGCCCCAAATACAAGAGTCTTACCTGACTTCATCTCAAGTTTAATGAACATGACTACTCCAAACTTTTGACATCTTGTTTTCCAAGGTTCTAAGACATCAAACTATTCTTCTTTGTGTATGTATTTATAAATAATCCTGCTTTATTTTCCTGTCACACTCACTCTCTTCTGGCATGCTCTTATATGCTAAATTCCTTCAGGGGCATTTCTTGCCTTAAATTACATCCTAAGCAATCTCATTCATAATATTGATACTATATATTATATACCCTGTTATATCCATCTTGATTCCCTTCAGAAGAGCTCATAGCTCTTCAACTCATACATTAACTATAAGGATTTTTATATGATTACTTAAATGCATGCTTAATAACTTACTTTAGAAACTTCAAAGAAAACTCAAATGCCACGTGTCCAAAATTGATCTGACTTCACTTCAAAACTAATCCATTAACTGTAACTCCTATCTCATGCATAATGCTCCAACTTAAAACACAGATTATCTTATTATCACAGGCCCCTGACAACGAAATCCACATGATTTTCTGTTACTACCATGACTGCCGTGTCTTTCAACTTTATCTCATCTGTATTTTTTTTTAATTAATTTATTTATTAAAGATATCTGTCTCTTCCCCACCGCCGCCTCCCCTTTCCCTCCCCCTCCCCCAATCTAGTCGCCTTCCCTCGTCAGCCCAAAAAGCAATCAGGGTTCTCTGCCCAGTGGGAAGTCCAAGGACCCCCCACCTCCATCCAGGTCTAGTAAGGTGAGCATCCACGAAACTGCCTAGGCTCCCACAAAACCAATAGGTCCAGTAGAATCAAAAACCCGTTGCCATTGTTCTTGAGGTCTCAGTAGTCCTCCTTGTCCGCTATGTTCAGCGAGACCAGTTTTGACCCAGGCTTTTTCAGACCCAGGCCAGCTGGCCTTGGTGAGTTTCTGATAGAACATCCCCATTATCTCAGTGTATGGGTGCACCCCTCGCGGTCCTGAGTTCCTTGCTTGTGCACTCTCTCCTTCTGCTCCTGATTTGGACCTTGAGATTTCAGTCCGGTGCTCCAATGTGGGTCTCTGTCTCTGTCTCCTTTCATCGCCTGATGAAGTTTAATGTTCAGGAGGATGCCTATATGTTTTTTTGGTTCTCCTTCTTATTTAGCTTCTCTAAGAACCCGAATTATAGGTTCAATGTCCTTTATTTATGGCTAGAAACCAAATATGAGTGAGAACATCCCATGTTCCTCTTTTTGGGTCTGGCTTACCTCACTCAGGATGGTGTTTTCTATTCCCATCCATTTGCCTGCAAACTTCAAGAAGTCCTTGTTTTTTACTGCTGAGTAGTACTCTAATATGTATATATTCCATACTTTCTTCATCCATTCTTCAATTGAAGGGCATCTAGGTTGTTTCCAGGTTCTGGCTATTACAAACAATGCTGCTATAAACATAGTAGAGCATATACTTTTGTTGTGTGATAAGGCCTCTCTTGGGTATATTCCCAAGAGTGGTATTGCTGGGCCCATGGGTAGGTTGATCCCAAATTTCCTGGGAAACCTCCACACTGCTTTCCAGAGTGGTTGCACAAGTTTGCATTCCCACATCTCATCTGTATTTTTATAAAGTATGGCTGCAGATTAAAGCTCATTTGTGAACAGGCAACATCACAATGCAAGGCTCCATGGCAATGGCTAACTTCAGGGTTGCTTGAAGGGCCTGAGACATGATTACTGATATATAGTAACCCACACTGGTCTATGCTTCATATATCTCTAGATCTTGTCTGGTCAAGAACATCCTATCTTCCTCAGAGACAGAATTTATGGCTTAGACTTTCTTCCTTCCTACTCTGAGTCCATACCCAAGACTCAGTGTAAGCTGACTTGACTCAGCATGGGCTGATTTGTCTGAGCAGATTCAAGGCCAGTCTTCTTTGCTGCATAGGAACCAGTGCTAGCAAATATAAGGCTTTAGAAAACTCAGCCTGTGACAGCTCAGTTCTTTGCTCATATTTCTGTCTCTCTTTCATATTTACAGTTGCCACTCTCTCTCTCATTCTAAACTCTCTCTCTCTCTCTCTTTCTTTCTCTCTCTCTCTCTCTCTCTCTCTCTCTCTCTCTCACACACACACACACACACAGACACACACACATTTATGTATGCATGCAAAAATAAAATATTATGTTTTACGTATATTATACTATGGTTAAATATATAATTTTAAATGTAAACATGTAAACAGTGTGAAACGCAAGCAAACATTTGGCATTATACCTAAAACTATTCAGAACTTATGCATTCCAATTACCTGTGCATACTTTTATCTAGTTAATTGTCTTTAATGTCTACTATAGATCCTTGTGTATAAGGCAGTTTTAACTCTGTATGATAAACATTATTTTCTCTAATATACATACAAAAAATGAAGAATTAACAATGTCTAATGAAGTGTCAGATGCCATAAGTAGCAAGCTATAGGCCAGTGCTTTAGACCACACATTCTTTCTCTCTCCCTCTTTTAACATAGGAACTCGCTGAATGGGCTGAACATAGAAGAAGTCCATACCTCCGGGGCTGACTCCAGCTGCTGTAGGCTGCATTCTGCAGTTCACTTTCTTCCCCTTCTCCTTCTTCTCGCTCTGGTAGTTCCGGAATGTCTCTTGTTAAGGAAATATACAGTGAGAATTCCGAGCAACACTGCCCTGAATGTACTTAACTGTTAGTTAAAAAAGCAGAGCTATCTGAATTTTCATTGTCCCTGACCAACAAATTCATAACATTTCCAGCATAAGAAAACAAAACTAAACTAAAATGAAAACAAAACAAACAAACAAAAAATGAAGCAAACAAACAACAAAAACCTAACCAAACAAATAATAACCTTACACCAAAGTCAGCTTCACAAGAAAATTTGAAGAAACTGCGGCACACAAAGTCTTGGCTGATTGAATGTGGTAGAATAAAGGATAGTAAAGGAAAGGAGTGAGGAAATTCCAAAAAGCCCTGGAATTCTAAAGTAAAATTATTTGGCAAATATTTCTCTGCCCTGAAGGAATTCATCATCAGTTGATTTTATAGAACTGAAAGATCTAAAGAAGGCATGTATTCAAATTACAGGCATTCTTCACTGACAGGAATCCCGAACTCATTCAAACTATGTGATCTTTAGATTTGAGATCAGAAGTTAGATGACCCAACGGATCTGCACTTGAACATGATTCACAGTGCTGACAAACCAATGGGCAGGCTCTCCAAGAACACCCTATTCTTTGACCTCAATGGTCAAGCATTGTTTAAACATCGTTAAAATGAAGATTACCTGCCGCAGGCCCTACCAGCTGCTCTGCACTTGAAGTCCCCTTTATGTAAACTAAAAAGAGCAGGCGGATCTAGGAAAAGCTGTGTTTGCTAGAGTCTAGTATAGTTAGCAACAGTTCCAAGAGGTGCACTTTAAAGGAGATATCAATAAGCTGAATGAGAAACAGTCCAAGTCCTCTGTTAAGGACCTAAAGAAATGTAAGCCGAAGAGATGAAAAGGAGATGGAGAAAAAAGTAGGTTTAGGAGACAGTGAGAGAATGTGAGCAGCTGCTGTAACAGCTACTGATGGCCACAGGAGAGGGTGAGGGTCTCTGCCCTAAAGCCTGGGCTGGGAGATGTATGTATAAGCTACGCATAGGCGATTTGGGCCACACTGTACTGCAGACCTGACATTTGAACTGAGAGAAGACAACCTTAATCCTTTGATGCACGGACCCCAGCTTCTTTAAATAACTCTACAAGGTTTAGTTCTTTCACTAACTCACACATGCTCTTCCAGATATGACTAGTATTTGTATCTTAGCATGTGGTTTTAGGTTTTCCAATGTTGTTTACTCCTTAGATCAAAATAGAACCATTCTTTTCTTCCTCAACTCAGGCAGCCAAGCCAAGTATTTAATTGCTTTCTCCGTGTGACTTAATGTTGCCAATCAAAGACATTTCTATAACTATGTCTTAATCTAAGTGCCACTAAAGAAGTCACTGGGACAAAGTCATACAGTATAAAGCAGTGAGAATAGAACTGAGGCCACCTAGGGCTTACTCTCTTTGTTTTCAGGGCTTGTAAAATTCTTCCTTTGGATTCAATGGTCAAGATCTGAGTTTGACTGATTACATCCTAAGCTTGGCTTTGAAACTAGCTGTGGGACTCCAGGATGTTAAGCTCTTGCTGCTGTACATCCCTCTTCTGTAAGATGCTTTTTGTAAACATCCTCATGTTAATGACAAATATGCTTTCTCTGTGATGAAGCAGTTAATAACTACACAGGCAACCAAGGCCATTTTTCTCTCTATGAGAAACAGTGATGAAAGTATCATTTTTGTTCTAAGAGTTTTGAATGTTTTAAGGCCTATGAACTGTTAGATGTTAACTGGTCCTCTATTTGGACAAAAGATCACTTTTTCCATTTTGATGGAAAACACTAAAAAACTACAATCAACCCATGCTATGAAGCCTAAGATGGGAATTCTGGAGGGTAAATAGGTCAACTTTTATATAGGGTAGGGTACTCCTGCCATAAATATCATGAGGCCCAAAGGACTATAATTTTCCTTTTCTTTACTAAGCACAGATCACTTCTTTCCATTCTGCACACTGGCCTTGCATAATTTGCAAAGAAAGCAAAGGTGCTATATTGTAATTCCTTCAGGGCCACTGGGAACCAGGCTGTCCTGACACCTTCTGTGGATACAGGAGTCTTCTGAGAAAGACTCCGAATATTTGTGAAGCTCTATGCTGTACAGCATGCTTACGAGAAATCTGGTATCCAACTGTCAGTGTAACTGCAAAAAGCAGTCCACAGAACATACTTCCTGAGAAAGCACTCTGACATTTCTCTCCTGCTGTGAACTCAATCAGTAGTACCAACAAGCCCCAATTCTGTCTTTTTGTAAGAGTGAAGAACACTCTATTATTTAAAGGTTCTTAAAATACTGTGTATATACCCTGAGCCTTAAAAAGCTAAGCACAGATTCCTAATATCCCTATATACCAAGATTCTGAGCTTAAGAGAATTAATACATTCACCAAAAAATGTTTCTGATTGAGTTGTTTGATATTTCTAAAACAAGAGAAAACACTATATAAGACCATAGAAAATGTGCTGTCTAGATAATTAATGGAATAATTATATAGGGAGAATTACCAAACTTAATGTAAAAAGTGCTATGCTAGCTGGGTGAATAAAAGATTGTTTTAATTTACTGATTTGCATATTTATATATTTCCCAAATTTTCTATTTTAAATGATAATGACTTGACTGAGATAAAGGAGGAATTATTTTTAAATAATCTGCATTGTTTTAATATTGATTGTTTTGTAATATACTTACTTACTCACCTGCCAGTGTATGAAGAAAAAATATCCAGTGCCATTATTCCTCCAGATTGTTGGCCAAAACTTACTCTGAACTCTTCCAAATGTTCTGCAGGCACGTAAGTAATTCTGGAAAGAAACACAATCCGTGAGAGGAAGGGAACAGAGTTCTGCCTGTTATAAAAGCTTCTCCAACACAGCAAACAGTCATCCTGCCCATCCATGTCTGCACTGCACTGCTGAGTGGAATGAGCACACTCAACAGGCAACCCGAAATTGAAAAGGCAAAATACTCTACAGGCAAACACAACAACTGGAGAAAAAGCTGTAAATGCTACTCATAAACTACTGATTTATTAACAATCACATAAGAAAGTATGATTATCTATTTCTCCAAATGAAAAAGCCAACGTAATGTTTTTGCGATTAGAAGCTATAAAATTCGTAGGAGAGCTAGGGAAGCAGTTCAACAGCAGAGCACTTACAGTGAAAACCTCTGGGTTTGCTCCCTTTACTGCAGTGATGGATGAATGAATGAGTGGGACCAGAGTTACAGCTCAGCTGTAGAATGTTTGCTTACCATGCCCAACGCCTAGGCTCATCACTGATACTGCAAAGTCAATATTTATGTAGACAAAGATCCATATTAATATTATTTTTGCCAGTAGACTACTGAGCAGATATAAATTAGGTTTACTTTATTAAGCACCAGATATCTAGAACTCATTATAAACAATTAACTGTGGACATTAATTAGCATAATCAATGACTGAGTGAGCTCTATTAATCTACAAACTTGAAAACCTGAACTCTGAAGCTAACATATTTAAATTTAAGGAAATATTCATTAATGTGCAGAAACTCCTTTTATCTTTCTATTTTTCCTCAAAGAACTCCAACTGTTTACACTTGAAAGCAAACAAGTAGCCACCGAGCGTTCATCACGTAGAGGGCAGAAATCAGTCACGTGGACCGGAATACAGTCATGGCCTGAGAAACCCACACAGCAAAGCCCGCATTCACTGCTATTCGCTAAGGCCAGCTCAGCACTGATAAAATCTGCAAGTACGTCGGTCAAGATCCTCAGATTAATCACTACTGTATTATACTACTATACAGATAAATACTGTATCTGATGGACAAGATATGATTGTGAGACTAGGAAAAAAGAATACATGTATAAAGCATGCTCAATATGAAATTACAAAAACTCCTAAACAAATAATACATCCATCAAGATGAGTTCAAAAGATCCTGACCCTGGAGAGTAAAGATATAAGAACTATATTTCATGTTGTGAAAAAATAAAAATTATACCGATTCATTACTTGAAGTTAGGAAGATGTATTTCAAGCACACTGATAATACCATAAAGATATTCCCCCTTTCACGTTTCTGAAGTGCAGTCTCATGGGCTTGAGGTGCTCTGAGATGTGACAACCTCCAAATCCTCAACCACAAGCATGTCATCATTCATATCGCAGAAATAAGCCAAATGCCACCACAGACAGTGAAGCAGGAGTCTCTCAGAACACAGCTTGCTGCGCCACCATCAGCCCACCAAAAGAACACTCAAGTCCCCTGGGAATCCCCTTGTGACATTTCTACCCCAAGGACTAAACTATGAGCAGAAAACACCAGTTAGGAAAATTTCCTGAGGCAGGATGAAATCATTGCCTTTTCCCTGGCTCAGCTTAATTTATTCATCGATTAAAAAACAAAATAACAACAATAAAACACTTCTTTAAGGTGTTACAAAAATACTGAATAGTAGATTTGCTGTTTGCACTTCAAATTCCATGAGTCAAAACCACAAAATCCACTATGCATTGGGAAAATCCTGTTGTATTTTATATTAAAAAATTAATGTGAAATCTAAAGGTAAAAGGAATTACCTTTCAGAACCTATATTGATTCTAAAATTCGAGAGAGCTCATATAAATAAACTCCTAAGTTAAAGTCAAGAGAAAATATGTGGACAGAATAGGACATGAAAGCAATAAGACTAATAACAAGCATCGCCTGTTTGTTTATTACTCAGCTTGAAACCGCAAGCAACATCCATGAGTTGCCATCTGTATTTGCTGATTTACTTCTATCAAAGGGCAATAAATGAGGGTTTTAGAAATATTTGTTAGCAAGGAGAAAGAACAAAGGCAGCCGTTGCCATGGTCATTCAGCCCGACATAGACAGAGGCTACCAGAACAGGTATCCCACAATGCAACAGCACACATACATAGCAGTTCCAGCATACGGCCAATCACACAAGCCATACAACCTCCGTGTGTGCCAGAAGAGGGCCAAGCTGAAGGGCAAGCTCAGACACACATGGAAGCAGATTATCTGGGAGCTGTGGAAAGCCTTTAGTGTAACCTAACCTCTGGCTACCCATGGAAGGGAGGAAAAGAGCCTCCCTTTCAGAGATGCTGACATGTAATAACAGTTCCTAATCCGGGGGCTATGCCTGCACACTCAGACATGATCGGTCTCACAAAGGAGCCTAAAAGCTTCGTGGCTGGTGAAAAGGATTTCTGAATAAGTTCACAACCATCACTGTGATGAGAAAATGTAGCAACTGCACAGCTCTGCTGGAATTTATATTCTTATAAATGAAGAGCAAGCCAAACTGTACACACTGAATCTAATCTGGATCTATTCCTGCCCTGGGATGTTGTAAAAGCATGAAATGGTTTTCACAGACAAGGTGTAACACACAGCCATAATGAGCTTTTGAGTCACCGATACTCACACATAAAGGGGGCTCGATCGTCAGCAGGTGCTGCAGAGAATCTAGAATGGGAAGCATACGCCGCGGCATCTTTTTACAATGGTGTTAACAAATGTCAGTGTCTTGTGCTGAATGTGAGACGCATACATATGCAGTTAAAAGTGGGTGCTCCTGGATATTCTCCCCCTTTCCACCTCCCTCTCATCTACACCTCCCCCAGAAAAGCATCTGCTCTTCCCTGGTGTCTATAGCAGTGATTATTAACAAGCATGGAAAAATGTAACTGCAATCAATCTTTTATTCCTTGATCAGGAATTCATCCCACACATTGGGTTAAGGCAGGTGAATTCTGATTCAGCTCAGTAATTATCTGGCAGATGTTATAAGCAGCTGCTGCTAAGCACAAAACCCTGGCTATTATTACAGAAATGTGGAGGAGCTCCTGGCAAGGTAGAGTGAAAAGAAACAGAACGCATTCTTGTGAGGCTTCACATCTGGCTTTCCATCGGAAACAAGGAGGCCTGGAACTAACTGGCTGTTCTTGAACTCCAGAAACTTGGATTATCTCTTAGGCATGCCTGAAAGCACACAAACTTCATAGTTTTCTATCCCGAAAGCAAGAGAAGGGAGGGCATGTATTGTCTCAACAAGCAATCCTTTCTTTCCCTATGGCCAATCAGTTGTGTAGCTGAGCCAAAAATATTTATGTATGTATGTATATATGTATTTTAAAGTTTCCATCACTCCTAATAAGCAATATAGAAGAACCGATTGAACAGAGCATAGAGCCAGGCAATGACCACAAAGCTTAATTGGCCAGAGGCAATTCCATTGAGAATAAAGGAGCAACTGGACTTCCCTTTGAGAAAATGACCACGGTAACCTCAGGGTAGCTCTAACCCCTGCTTCACAAAATGGAAGTGACAGAAAGAGGATAGGTCCAAAAACACTTGAGAGAAAACCCAGAGAACACTGTTCAGCAGTCCGGCTCAGTGTGACTCACATAACGTTCTGTGTTTCCGATAAAGGATTGGGGAAGAATGAACTGAGTTTCTACCATTTGTTCAGAAGTCCACTTACTGTCATCTGAGTTAGTATCGATAGGCCTTTAAAAAGAATGGTGTATTTTATAGGCATGCTGGTGTGTGGGTGCAGAGGAATATGAGAAGGAAGTGTGTAACACTAATTAGCATGTGCATAAGAGAAAGACTGTCTAGTAAATCTGTGTGAAAAGATTGACGTGTGTGTGTTAACAGAGAAAGACTGACTAGCACGTGTGTAAGAATGACTAGTGTGTGTGCGTGTGTTTGTGTGTAAGACAAACTAATGTGTGTGTGTGTGTAATACAAAGATGTGTGTGAAAGAAATACTGGTGGTGTGTGTGTGTGTGTGCGTGTGTGTCTATGTGTGTAAAACAAACTAGTTAATTCCCAAAGATGGCAGATTTTTCTTCTTCCTGTTTCACATGTAACTGCCAGTGTGTTTTGACTTATGAGATGTGACGCCAGGTTTAGGAAGTTAGCCCCCTAGATAATTTACAAAGTTATAAGCATGCAGCTGCTCAGGGGATTGCGGGTTTCTGGCTGGATACACAAGTGAAGAGGAAAAGCAGAGACAATACAAATCGTAAGAAATGGGGGAGGAGGCATTCTGAATTTTAATCTACTCAGAACTTCTCTGCAGTTAGCTAGATGCAGAGATCTATACTATCTATCTATACTTTGAGATACTTCTGAAATTTCAACCCTCATTTACGGGGAATTCCAGTACCAAGTATGGATTCTGATGCTGCAAGCTCGCAACATGTGCATTACTGAAAAAGAACTGAATGTTCAATCATCAGGCCATCTGCACTTCACACCACACCCAATCATGTACGCTAAATAGCCTGCAACAAACAATTCCCATGTGCTCGACATCAGTCGCCTTTAGACAAAAGGTAGGGCTGGCCACAAGCAAAAAGGAATGGACTGAAAAGTTTCCCCTGTGTGTAGCACAAGGACTGACTTTTAAAATGACGTTCTCCTGTACTCTTGTTACTAAAAGATAACTAAAAAATAGCCACTTGATCTCAAGATCTGCTCTACTGCACAGTAAAGTCAGCAGGCGCACGGAATATGAAGGCACAAGTGAAGATTCTGCCTCAGTGACAGCCTTCTCTGTAAGACAGCGGGGGCTGCTTGCACTGCGATGTGCTGGATGCTTATGAACGGCAGAGCAAAAACCACATGGTCAGTATGCTCTAACGATGCATATTCTGCAATGCCATTGGTAATATATTATAGGAAAGTGCCCCAACCCACAAGTAATTACTACCAATTTAAGGTAAACAGCCTTCCCCTGAGCTCTGATTTATGCTTTGATCCCTTGGACAATAAGCACAAATACTCAATGATGAATGTTAGAAGCGAGAGTCACATCGGTGAGGTATAGCAATAAAGCCTGAGCTGCCTTTTATGGTGGCTCAAGGAACATCTAATTATGTGTGTGTGTGTGTATATATACATACATATACAGACAGACAGACAGATAGATAAATGTGTTTTTAGAACATTATAGACTTGTAGGAAAATTCAAGCACCTCCTGGCAAAATAAGCTACAGGTTTTATAAGCAGAAGTTACCACACCGATGAGAAAATCTCCATGGGCACAAGGGAGTTCAGGAAAGAAAGCTGTGTTTGACTGGCCTTGTGCTCTTTAGCCTTCTTCGTGCCTGGCACTTCGAGAACTGATTTGGTTCTGGGATATCATATGGGGTACTTCAGTTGGTGTGTGCTTCTTTATACTGCGGGTTGTGGCTTCCCAGGAGGTTTGTGAGATTATGAGATGCATGAAACATAGGGTATCTTTCACAGCTACGATTCTTCCAGAAACATCAGAAAAAACAAAACCAGACTTAACATTGCACTGTTAGCAAAATTCAACGGTGTCACAATACCTGAACCAGAATCAGGAACTAATCAGAAATAAAGCATTGAGTGATTTACATGAAATCAATATGACAATTCTGTGCATCAAATAAAAAATATATTTACTAATTAGAAAAATATTGTTATTAATGAGATGAAATTTGTGAATTTCCCAAGGCAAATGGGCCCAGATGACACACTTACTTTATGTCGGGTCCAATTAGAGAATGTCTTCTCAACATGGCTCGTGCCTGGGCATTGGTTAAACTGATGGTTGACTCTTCATTGATGGACAAAATGCAGTCACCAACAGCAATGCGGCCATCCCGACTGATGGCACCTCCATGAATAATGCTCCGCACGATCACTCCCAGGCCATCTTTGTTAGCACTTACTGTCATCCCTGTGGAGAAGAAATGCTGATGAGGACCACGACAAGGTTTCCAAACTCACCACAATTTAGCATTCACTTACAGGCTTGTAGATAAAAGGAAACAAGTCAGGTTCTTAGCCACTAAAAAGATCTTTGAAATGTATTTCATCAGTCATAGTTGTGCTTGTGAGATATGTGTGTGTGTGTGTGTGTGTGTGTGTGTGTGTGTGTGTGTGTGCCATGGTGCACATGTGGACACCAGAAGACAACTTTTGGTCATTTCTCTTTTTCTGCCATCACTTCTGGGGAGTGAACTTAGGTCATCAAGCTTGCATGGCCGGCATTTTTACCTGTTGAGTCATCTTGCTGGCCCATAATAAAACATTCTCAAGTGATTTAAGATGTTAGTGAGATTGTGTAAAGATAAAATATTCCATGTTTAATACAGAAGACATGAACACAATTTACACTACAAAACTGAATGCAATTTAGGGCATTTGATGTGGTCTGCCTTTCAAGAAAAAGCTCTCTTAGGGAAGATACCATATGATGTCAGACTCATGTTCAAACAGCAGTTCATAGTTTTTACATGTAACATACTGACTAAAGGCAGGACTGCAAATGGATAGCCTAAGATGGCAGTTATACCTTATGCCTAGTTCACTCATTCATCTCTATCTATAAAGCTGATATTTGCTAAATCTTACACAGGTTTCTTAAGATATAAAATACAGAGAACAGAACTACCAACATTTTGCAGCCTGGGCTAAAGTCTTGACCCTAGGTTTGAATGTTGTCTATTGTCCCAAACCAAGAGAATGGAATTCTTGTCTATTTCATTTTTGTCTCTGAACTCTATTCAGGTCCTGATGTGAGCATTAGATATTGTCTTCACATATTCCTTGTATTTCATATCAAGACAAAAATTTAATCTTAGTCATTATAATGCTGTATGACTTTTAATTTTTCACTTCCTCTCATTTCTATGGGTTTTCTTCTATTATAGTATCCACCACTGTCCAAAAAGAAACACTGGAGTGGTGGTGGTGGTGTCTATGTGTAAGTGAGTGTAGTGTGTTGGCCTTTGTGTACAAGTGTGTGCGGAGGTCAGAGGACAATCTCAGGTGATATTCCTTAGGAACTTCAATATTTTGATTGAGTCAAAGTCCCTCATTGGTCTGGAACTTCACCAGATAGAGTAGGCTATCGAGCTATCACGCTGCAGGAGCCAGCTCATTTCTGTCCCCCCATATCACCATAGCTTGGATTACAAACTGCCTAATACCCAATCTGGCTTTTAATGTGGGGTCTAATGATCTCAATCATGGCCTCACACTTGAGGTAAGTGTTTCACCAGTTGAACCATCACCCCATTCCAGGAATTATTTCCCTACCATTTCTATCTCTAAATACTACCTTGAATCTATTTTGCCTTTCCACACTTCTAAATAAATCCTGGATCAAACCAACGCCATCTCTTGCTTATAATCTTGGAGCCCCTTGACTAGCCATCTGCTTTCTGATACTTCCCTTACAAAGCACTGTACTTAAGGTAGAAAAACAATTCTAAAGAGACAAATCATATCTGATGTGCATGAAACCCTTCAACAGTTTCCTAAGATACAATATATCTGTCAGGTACAGGACAGAGAACACAGAAGGCCTGCTGTCCTTCAACCTTGTATCCTTTCTATCACGGAGCCTTGGCCCTGGAGTTCCAGCCACAGCATAGCTGCCTTCTTTCATGTATACAATTAATCTCTTTCCTTTTTTCTCTTTAACCGATACTTTACTTACAGTATGCTGTAACGTTCATTCTCAAGTTCCTGCATCACTTTCCCCAAGCAGCCATTCTATATAGGCTATTTGAATTACCGTTACCTCAACAGCTTATCTGCACCTTATTCAAACACAAAACTTCCATATTTACATTTAAAATATTTCAAATACAATGTAAAGTGGTAATATTTTCTTTTTTTTCAAACAAGACTGTATGAATAAATAAGACGGAGATATAAAGGCATCAAGTATTTTTCTTTTTCCTTGTTTTCTCTTCTTGTAAGTTGAGAACATTTTTTGTTGTTGTTGTTTCAAGACAAAGTTTCACTATATAGCTATGGCCGACCTGGAACTCACTATATTGAATAAGCTGGTTTCAGAGAGTTCCTTGCCACCCCAAGTGCTAGAATTAGCATGCAGGTATTAAAGACAAGAGTCACCACACCTGGTGGTTTTTGTTGTTTTGTGTTGTGGAGACAGGGTTTAAGTCTACAACTCTGATTAGCCAGGAACTTGCAATGTAGACCAAGCTAAGCTTGAACTTGCAGCAATCCACCTGCCTCTGCCTCCCAAGTGCTAAGGTTACAGGCTACACACCATAATGAGTTTTTTTAAAAAAAATGGAAATGTTGACAAAAGTAAAAAATTCCTTTTTAGGTTATTTTCAGGATAAAATAAGTTTTATTATCTAAATATGAATACCAAATCATATATTTTAAGGTAATTTTAAAAATGTTCCCTGTAATATTTATATTCTGGCACCACATGTCTGGAAATGGGAAACCCACTATCTTAGAGTTAAAATGTGAAAACAGACAGAGTATTGAAAATTGCAAGAGAGAAGGATCAAGTAACTTACAAAGGCAGGCATATCAGAATAACACCAGGTCATTTGGCAGGAACATTTAAAGCCAGAAAAACCTGGAAATATGCACCTCAAGCTCTGAATGACAACTACTGCCAACAGGAAAACTACCTATTAAAATTGAAAGAGAAATAAAATCTTTCCATGATAAAAATAGACAAAGGAATTTATGACCACTAAGCCAACTCTCCAGGAGATGCTGGAAGAAAAACTAGCACCTCAAGAGAAGAATAAACACATCAAAGATGTCAAAAGGAATAAATAAACAACACCTGGATGGTCAATAAAAAGAGATATAAGAAAATGCTACAAAAAAGACATTTTTCAATAACAACTCAAATACAGTCACAATTTCCCCCGTAAAAGCACAGACTACTGAATTAGATTTGAAACTGGAACATAGCCTTCAAGAACGCAGCTCACCTCTAAATATTTACATCACTTTTGGAAAAAAGGATGGAAAGTTATCCAAGCAAATATAACAAAGAAACAAGCAGGTCTAACTACTTCAGTATCTGACAAAATAGACTTTAAAACAAAACAAATCAGAACAGATAAAGTTTTCCTTATGATCAGTACATCCAGAGAACATGCATTTCTAAACACATACACACCAAATGTCATACAACAAGCTCTACTGGGGTCAAAGCCACAGAGCTGGCAGTGTGTGGATTAACCCAACATACAGATATGAGCAAGTCTTATGGACATTCACTAGTTATAAAGCTAACTTCAGAATATAGTTCAAAATAAAGTTCTGAAAGAATTGCCCTGCATCGGTGGACAATGCTGGGCTCAGAAGATACAAAGAAAAGCACAGTGCAAGTAAGTCATGGGATGCATTCCTACTAGCTAGTGGTCAGGGAGATCCCATGGGTTACATTCCTACTAGTTAGTGGTCAGGAGATCCTGTGGGTCTCCAAAGTAAGACAGGATACTGCCACTGCCGTTGGTTACCCACCATAACTTAAAGTGGGTGTGGCCACACACACACACACACACACACACACACACATATATATATATATACACATATTCTAATCTCTAAGTTTAGTAAGGATAAAGATTAACCCACTGACATGGTGGCACATGCCTGCAATTCCAATAATTATGGATTTTAGTGATGCCTGAGATACATTGTGAGACCCCGTCCCTAAACAACAATATCAAAAACTACAACAAAAATATTTTATAAAATTTAAACAAATTAGTAAGGAAAGCTTTTCCAGAAGCCTATAATTTATTAATGATTTCTTTTCAATGTCAGTAGAGAAAGAGGTGAACCTTTCAGAAGAGAATGGCTGCAAACTTCAAACGGGCTTAGAGCAAACCATGACCCCAAGCAGCTGATGATTGCACACCTACCAGAACAAACTCGCCTGCTCAGAATTCAGCTTTATGTTACTTTAGGTTATAATAAAAACACCTTCCCACATTAAATCTTAAGTATACATACTGAATTACTTTAATATTTATCTTTATAAATTCTTAAAATTGAACTTTTCAAGCTTTCTTTATGTTAGTACTATAAAAATCTAAACATTGAAATCTTCTGAGCGATTGCCCCACTGCTTTCCAAAGTGGCTGCACAAGTTTGCATTCCCACCAGCAATGGATGAGTGTACCCCTTACTCCACAACCTCTCCAGCAAAAATTGGTGTTTTTGATTTTAGCCATTCTGACAGGTGTAAGATGGAATCTCAAAGATGTTTTGATTTGCATTTCCCTGATCGCTAAGGAGGTTGAGCATGACCTTAAGTGTCTTTGGGCCATTTGAACTTCTTCTGTTGAGAATTCTCTGTTCAGATCAGTGCCCCATTTTTTAATTGGGTTAATTAGCATTTTAAAGTCTAGTTTCTTGAGTTCTTTATATATTTTGGAGATCAGACCTTTGTCTGTTG